>NC_133183.1:6195000-6247500 GCF_049306965.1 Danio rerio | reverse complement strand
AGAGATTCAACAAGGTACTGGAAATATTCCTCAGAGATTTTGCTCCATACTGACATGATAGCATCAGGCAGTTGCTGCAGATTAGTCGGCTGCACATCCATGATGTGAATCTCAGTTCCACCACATCCCAAAGGTGCTCTATTGGATTGAGGTATGGTGACTGTGGAGGCCATTTGAGTACAGTGAACTCATTGTCATGTTCAAGAAAGCAGTCTGAGATGATTAACGCTTTATGACTTGGTGTGTTATCCTGCTGGAAGTAGCTATCAGAAATTGGGTACACTGTGGTCATAAAGGGATGGACATGGTCAGCAACAATACTCAGGTAGGCTGTGGCTTTAATACAATGATTATCTAGTACTAATGGACCCAAAGTGTGCCAAGAAAATATCCCCAACACCATTACACCACCACCACCAGCCTTAATCGTTGATTCAAGGCAGGATGGATCCATACTTTCATGTTTTTGATGCCAAATTCTGACTCGACCATCCGAATGTTGCAGCAGAAATGGAGACTCATCAGAGCAGGCAACGTTTCTCCAATCCTCTATTGTCCAGTTTTGGTGAGCCTGTGCGAATCGTAGCTTCAGTTTCCTGTTCTTAGCTGACAGGAGGGGCACCTGGTGTGGTCTTCTGCTGCTGTAGCCCATCTGCCTTAAGGTTGGACGGCTTTTGTATTCAGAGATGCTCTTCTGCAGACCTCCGTTGTAATGAGTGCTTATTTGAGTTACTGTTGCCTTTCTATCAGCTGGAACCAGTCTGGCCATTCTCCTCTGACCTCTGGCATCAACAAGGCATTTGTGCCCACAGATCTGCCGCTCACTGGATATTTTCACTTTTTTCAGACCATTCTCTGTAAACTCTAGACATGGTTGAGCGTGCAAATCCCAGTAGATCAGCAGTTTCTGAAATACTCAGACCAGCCCGTCTGGCACCAACAACCATGTCACGTTCAAAGTCACTTAAATCACCTTTTTTCCCCATTCTGATGCTCGCTTTGAACTGCAGCTGATTGTCAAGACCGTGTCTACATGCCTAAATACGTTGAGTTGCTGTCAAGTAATTGGCTGATTAGAAATGTGTGTTAACTAGCAGTTGGACAAGTGTACCTAATAAAGTGGCCGGTGAGTGTATAATGCACAATATTAGCTCTTTATATATTTGACATGCATAGCAGCTACAGCACACTTCTATTCATTATATCCACATGCAGTTTTCCCATCGTTTCTGTCACATCAGTGTTAAATATCTTCAGCTCTGCCAGACCCCAAAATACACATGCACGTGCACGCAGATTCATCAACATGCCACAACAGGCAATGTGAAGACCCCTTCTCACGCTCTCTTTTTCTGCAGTTATTGAGCTAAAGATGGAAGACAGAGGGAAGTTTCTGGATGCCCTCATCACCCTGTTGTCGTAAACTACACCCACTGCATGCTGAAAATGATCGTCAAACCCTGGACAGACATGTGTATGAGTGTGCATGTGCAAAGAGACTCGTCCACACTCAAGTGGAATTTCACAGGCCTCGAGTAAACGTGAGGTTTACCATGTTTTCAGTCAGTTTGGTGCCAAATACCTTCACATTTTCACGCTTCAGACCGTCTGAAGACTCGGAGATCAGCTCAGAGATATTTTGGTCAGGGGCTGCACGGACCTTCTGTTTGACTCTACAGGCCTGATTTTAAGTGTGTTTGGTTTTGTGTTGTCCTTTTAGTTTGTGTTTGTGCATGTTATATATGAATTTATTAAATGATTTTTATAAACATTTGAGCTGAAGGTGGATTGATTAGGGTGGCTGCTTGTCTTTATTATCCAGTCATTTTAGATTAGGGACAAAAATGTTTGTGGTTTCTTTGATGATTGAAATGGTGCAAAAATAATGTGGCATCTGCACTATTTGCTTTACAAATGCAAAATAGATTAATAAATTAAAATTAGGAGCTCACTGGAAAAAACTAATTTATAAAAAATAAATTGCATTTGTTTTTTCACCAGCAGAGGTCAAAATCACACCACAATCTACATCAGAGATGCCCTAAGTGGGGCCAACGGGCCAAACTAGGCTCATTGTAACCTTTGATTTGGTAGAAGGTTGGGGTGAATGCAAATGTCATGTCTAATTTGACGTAAAAAAATTTTGTTTGATTTGTTCTATTGCTAAGCTACAAAAAAGCAAACTGAAATTAAATGTTGTAAGTAAATGAATCTAATTTTGTAAAATGTAAATACTGTCACTCGATGGATAGAGGACTGTGTGCATAAGACATCGCTGGGAAAATCAAGGGAAAACAAGTGTAATGCTCAGGGTTTTTACGGGTGCTGGAAATCCTGGAAAATGCTTGATTTTTAATATAGTGTTTTCAAGGTTATAAAAGTGCTTGGATTTTGGACAAAGTGCTTGAACCTGCTTGAATTTAAATTTGCAGGGCTCGAAATTGTGACTGTTTTGGTTGCAAATGCGCACAATATATTTAGGAGCATAAATGCGAGTGCATAAATTGTTGTCGTGCGACCAGTTTTCATTGCGAAATAATCACTGCATGTGCGTATTTATGGAGCTAATAATAAGCCAAAGCACTCTGAATTTGAATTGTGTTAAATTGAATTATTAACAAATGTAAGTGAATAATACTGATTATGTCCTACTAGAAACGTTTTGAATTTGTATTTCTTAACTTGATTATTGAACATCTGAAATTTAAGACAACTTAATTTTTTAAGTCAGATTTTTATAGACGTATTTTTAAACTTCAGATTTTTTTTTGGTTCTGTATTCAGAGACTGCAGATGTTGGGTATGTTAAAAATACAGTTTTAAGTTGTTAAGAATTCAAATTAACAATTCAAATTCAGATTGTTTTGGCACTATTAGGTTATACGTATTTGGGAGACATTCACCCAGAATGCATCTTTGCACCTGAAACGCCAATCCAATGACTGTTAAAGATTAAATAAATAAATAGCCATGCACATGAAATGTCATGAAAGTTTGGTACACCCAAACGAAATCTGACTGTAAGCTAATTTCTTGATATATCAACTTTAGGTAGAAAGAGACCAAGCTTAAAAACATACTTCATCCAATAACTGAACTTGGAAAAAAATATTTTTAATCACTTTTGGGTGAATTATCCCAATAAATCTTTGCTCTAAAGTACTCAACAATTTAAGATGAAATGTCATATTCTGTTTTTTTTTTTTTTATATCACAATTAAAATGTGGAAAAGTATATACAACATGTATAAACATAATTAACTGTGGTTATTAGGTGCTGGAAAAACATACAAATGCACCTTAAAAGTGCTTGAAAGTGCTGGAATTTGAAGTTGGAAAAGGTGTAAGAACCCTGAATTTTGTTATAAATTATATATATATATATATATATATATATATATATATATATAGTCTTAGGAGAGAACCCCAGACTTCCCTATCCCCAGAAACTTCCTCCAGCTCCTCCGGGGGGATCCTGAGGCGTTCCCAGGCCAGCTGAGAGACATAGTCTCTCCAGAGTGTCCTGGGTCTTCCCTGAGGCCCCTGACATGCCTGGAACACCTCCCTAGGTAGGCGTCCAGGAGGCATCCGAAACAGATGCCCGAGCCACCTCAGCTGATTACTCTCAATGTGGAGGAGCAGCGGCTCTTCTCCGAGCTCCTCCCGGGTGTCAGAGCTCCTCACCCTAGGGTGCGCCCTGCCACCTTTCGAAGGAAACTCGTTTCGGCCGCTTATATCCGAAATCTTGCCCTTTCGATCATAACCCAAAGCTCATGACCATAGGTGAGAGTAGAAACGTAGATTGACTGGTAAATCCAGAGCTTTGCCTTTCACCTCAGCTCCTCCTTCACCACAACAGACCGGTAGATCGACCGCATACATTATATGAGAGACTTGCTTTGTTTACCAAATAAAGTGAATCTAATTGTATTTGCATTTAAACTTTAAATAAAAGTTTAAAAGATGTTATTTTTTATTTCACATTTTAAGGTTTTAGTTATACTCCAAAATAATTCCGCAGAAATCCACAGATTTTCCCAAAAATCCCATCAAAAATAGCAAAAAACATCTGCAGATTCCGTCTGGCCCTACTTATGGCAACTGTACTGTATATCCCTCTGGCCCAGTAGCCTCAGTCAAGTTTGATATTTGGCCCTTCATAAGAAAGAGTCTGGGCACCCCTGATCTAGATGGGTCAAGTGCTCCCATCCATTTATCTTGTTTATTTTTTAATGTGCAAATTAGATTATGGCTAACACTTTACACTTCATATCAATTGTGTCCTTAATTTGGTTAGTTATAAATGCATTGCTTTCCATTGTGGCCACATAACCACCTCAGACAGGTTGTTGCAATAAGGGATGAGCTGCATCCAGATGTTAATAAGAATTATTTATAGTATTTATTAAACTGCTCCTTAATTGTATTGTAAAACAGTACAGTACAGTATTATTCATATTATTTATTAAATTACCCATCAAATTATATTTTATTAACGCCTGCCCTTCACAGTAATGTAACTGGCCATTGTATTATTAAGAATTAAGGCACATCTGAGGGGTAAAGCTAAGATGGGAGACAGCTGCACGTACATTAATATAGCATAATTTTTGTGATGCTATACAGCAGTGGTTCTCAAAGTGGGGGTCGGGACCCCCCGAGGGGTCGCGGGGCAATGAAGGGGGGTCGCCTGGTGATTTCCAAAAATCTATTTATTTTTATTAAAACATAAGAATTAACATATTTTATCCATAACTATACTGAAAATAAAAATAGTAGTTTATAGTTACTATATACTATATAGTTACTATAGTAGCTTATAGTTACTAGTTCTATTGGATTGCGACCCCTGGGGTAATTACATTATATTAAAGGCAGCAATAGCGTCAGATGCATTTTGATTTTATAACATCAGGTTATACTTTCTGGCAAATTTAAAGCACTGACACAAATTTAATTGGTGTGTCTGCGTCATTGCATGCAAGGTTTCTGTATTTATAACCACCTCAGAGGATATTGGGGCTCGCGAGTCACTGGCATTGTTATTTTGGGGGTCGCGGACTGAAAAGTTTGGGAACCCCTGCTATACAACACAGGTGCAGGTGTCAAATCCAGTTTCTGGAGGGCCGCAGCTCTGCACAGTTTAGTTCCAACCCTAATTAAACACACTTACCTGTAGGCTTCAAACAAGCCTGAAGGACTTGGTTAGTTTGATCAGGTGTGTTTAATTAGGGTTAAAGCTAAACTGTGCAGAGCTGCGGCCCTCCAGGAACTGGATTTGACACCTGCACCTGTGTTGTATAGCACCACAAAAAATTATGCTATATTAATGTATGTGCAGCTGTCTCTCATCTAAGCTTTACCCCTCAGATGTGCCTTAATTCCTAATAATACAATGGCCAGTCATCAGTTATTCTTTAAATAAGCAGTACTTTTAAAACTTTCTATTAAAACCTTTATAATGTCAGTCAGTATAAATGTAACTTTTTTTTAAATGTCAAATTCAGTCAATTAAATTATACTGTTATAGTTTTTTTTTCAACTATAAATGTTTAACTAACAATAATAAATGCTATATATAATAGTTCTCACTGTATTTCCATGTTAATATAACTTACAGTATAGTGTTACTTATAAAATAAAAGCTTTTATTATAATTATTTAATATGACAGCACCTTAAAAGTAGTTCATCATGGCTATACTATGTGATTATTATATAGCTCTGTTTACAAACAAGCTGAAACTTACGCATGATTCAGTAAACAACACCAGATCAGAAATCTAATCTCAGTCTGGCCAAATACGTTTTACACAGTAGTTTTATTTTGCAATTGTGCCTTTTTTAATGCAACATTCTTCCAAACATCTCTATTTGTGATCCACATAAGATACGACATCATCCAGGTGTTGAAGGCCACGAGGGTGAGTGTTAAACGAGCGTTACTGTCCCTTTAAGAAGTCGTGCTTCTGGCTCTGGTTCACTGTGTACTAATGAATGGGTGGATGTGTTTATGTATCATGGGTTATTATTATCAAAGCATGACTAACTGTTTATCTTTGCCCAGTTCGCTTTTTTCTCTCTCACGTTGTCAAATTGAGTCCTGTAGTAGGCCTACTGCATGTACTAGATTCCTTCTGCAAATCTGAAGTAAACATTTAACACGTATTTACACCATAATAGTTACTGTTAGGCTAGTGTTTGCACCAGTAGGGTATTTGCCGAAGCACGCTAAGAGGATTTTTAATTTGCCAGTAACCTGGGTTAATCGTTTCCGGTGAACTTAATGCAAATCCGGCGCGTTTAAGGTCTGTTTTCTTTAAAAATCAGCGATCCCCACTGGCTGAGTGATATCCAATATGAAGTGGGTCTCAGATTGTACAAGAAGCACTGTATTAAATAACATTTTAATTTTCCCAGCCTTGTCTTTATGATAGGAGCATTTTTTCACCCCAGTATATTCAATGGAGCTTCTGCGCCTGACTGCCGATTCTGACGGGCGCGCGCGAGCAAACGGCTTTTCGTCTTGTTTTACCCTGCTGAAAAATCCAGCTTAAACCAGCCTAAGCTGGTTGGCTGGTTTTAGCTGGTCAACCAGGCTGGTTTTAGAGGGGGTTTGGCCATTTCCAGCCTGGTCTTAGCTGGTCAGGCTGGAAAATGACCAGCCAAATCCAGCTAAAACCAGCTTGCCCAGTCTGGTTTAAGCTGGATATAGCTGGTTTTGGCTGGATTACCAGCTTGGCTAGGCTGGTCAAGCTGGTTTTAGCTGGTCAACCAGCTAAAACCAGCCAACCAGCCTAGGCTGGTTTAAGCTGGATTTTTCAGCAGGGTATGCTTGAGCAACTAAATGAATGCCAAAGTCTCTTTAACTGATTGTATTTTTATGACATTACAACATCAAAACTGTAAAAGGAATTGTATAAAATGGGGGAAAAACTCACAATAACAGGTCACTGGATGTTTACCAGTATGGGAAAAACTAGCTTGGCAAATACCCTATAGTGGTGTAAAAGAGCGCACAATTGTTTTGTACTATGCCGCTTCTCGCACTCTTTAATCGGATATTTCGTGACCCACAGTGTCCTCTGATTAGCTCTTTCAGCTATTACTGTAAGTCAAACTATACAAACTGCATCTAATTTGACTTTTTCAGGCTTTATGTAGACACAACCCTACTAAAAAAACAGCCTGAACCAGCCTAGGCTAGTTGGCTGGTTTTAGCTGGTCAATCAGGCTGGTTTTAGAGGGGTTTGGGCCACTTCCAAGCTGGTTTCCAGCCATTTTCAGCCTGGTCTTAGCTGGTCAGGCTGGGAGATGACCAGCTAAAACCAGCTTGACCAGCCGAGCCAGGCTGTGAGCCCAGCCAAAACTATATCCAGTTTAAACCAGGCTCATCAAGCTGGTCACTTTCCAGCCTGACCAGCTAAGATTTGATAAGCACAATTCAATCTTGCATTATTATCCATCTATCCATTATTATACAATGCATTAATTTGCATTAATAATTTTTTTTTCTATTAAAAAAAATTTCTATTTAAAAAAATTATTTAAAGTTCTTAACATTACATTCAAAATTCAACAATTATTTTGTTCGTATAATCGATGTCTAACAGTGTGTGGCTTAGTTGTAACACTCTGTTAGCTAAACCGGCTGTGTCATCCTGCTAAAAAAATCCAGCTTAAACCAGCCTAGGCTGGTTGGCTGGTTTTAGCTGGTCAACCAGGCTGGTTTTAGAGGGGTTTTGGCCACTTCCAGGCTGGTTTCCAGCCATTTCCAGCCTGGTCTTATCAGGCTGGGAGATGACCAGCTAAAACCAGCTTGATCAGCCTAACCAAGCTGGGAGTCCAGCTAAAACCAGCTATGTCCAGCTTAAACCAGGCTGGTCAAGCTGGTTTTAGCTGGATTTGGCTGGTAATTTTCCGGCCTGACCCGCTAAGACCAGGCTGGAAATGGCTGGAAACCAGCCTGGAAGTGGCCAAACCCCTCTAAAACAAGCCTGGTCGACCAGCTAAAACCAGCCAACCAGCCTAGGCTGGTTTAAGCTGGAATTTCAGCAGGGATGTTTTCCTTAAAACTGACTAGCAGCCACGTGTTTCTTACATCTTTCAATATGGTTCCCCCTTTTAACCTAGAAGACGGTGACCAAAACAATATAAGATTTAGGTTCATACTTTCACAGATTTTTTTTAAAATAAAAAAAAATATCGACTATAAAAATAAAAAAAAATACTTTTATGCTGCAAAACTGGTTTCTCATTCAAATTTCGCTGAATTTTTTCAATAATTCGCAGGAAGACATCCGCCGACACTGTGGTGAAAACCTCAGAAGCATGCCATGGTTAACCCTGAACAAATACCTTAAAACTCACATTTAACTCACATTTAAACTAAAAACTCACGCGTTACGTTGTGCCCCGCGCTCACCTATTGCTCTAGTTGACGTGTGTTGACTTTAGTTATGAGCAGTAATATTAGTAATGTTGGTCTCCGGGTCTCAGTTTTTTCCACTTAGCTGCTCTGCTGGAATGTGATGTACTGGTAAGATTCACAACTGCACGCATTTACTTTAGTAACTAACTGTAGAAGTGCATCTATTTCTTTGCTTGACAGTTGACAGTTACAATTATTTTATTTCAGACTCTTGTGTTATCATCAACAAAAGTGTCTTTCTTTGGCTCTGTGGCGTGTAGCTGTGAGGTTGTTTTCTTCTCTGCCTCTGTTCTTGAGCGGTTTGATCCCGTGAGGATTAGCTGCTCTGGATAACCATGAACAATTGAAGTCATCTATGTGTGGCGGTGTCACACTGTGTGTATGAGAGAGAGAGAGAGAGAGCTCCATCACTTTTGGGTGGGCTTCATCCGTTCAGACCCCTGGACTCAGCTAAAATAATAACAATACTTTTTAGGCCTTTTGTCTGATATTTACTAACCGCAGATTCTTTTTTTAAAGCAGAGTTGACTCACTTAAAAAAAAAAAAAAAAAAAAAAAAAATATATATATATATATATATATATATATATATATATATATATATATATATATACATACATACATACATACATACATACATACATACATACATACATATATATATATATATATATACATATATATATATATATATATATATATATATATATATATATATATATATATATATATATATATATACATACATACATACATTTATATATATATATATATATATATATATATATATATATATATATATATATATATATATACATACATACATATATATATACACACACTCACATATATATATATACATACACACATATATATATATATATATATATATATATATATATATATATATATATATATATATATATATATATATATATATATATATATATACATACTTTTTTTTTGCTGCTTGTTCAAACTACTTAATTAAAATGCACTAAGTCAGCACAATTCTTGGGGTAATTAATTTTTTTATGTTTTAATTTACTTATACTTATTAAGTTGGCGTCACGGTGGTGCAGTGGGTAGCACGATCACCTCTCAGCAAGAAGGTCGCTGGTTCGGGTCTGGCTGGGTCAGTTGGCATTTCTGTGTGGAGTTTGCATGATCTCCCCTTTTTTTTTTTTTTTTATACTTTATTTATAGAAGTTTTTGTAAGAACATAACACCAAATAATGTACATCATATATATATGTTGACAAACTTGTCTCAGTGTTATTACCTTATACTAACTAGAACATGCACCAAAACACAAGCAAACATAACAGCAATTTTACAGCACCATCACAAAACAATAAAGAAATTTTTGCCAGACTGATGGAATAAGAGACAAAATAGAATAACATGTAAAAAGGAAGTGGAGAGAAGAAAAAAAAAATTACCAGAAAAAAAAAATATTACAGAAACATTAATAACCTATACATCTAAGGAAGGGGCCCCATGTTTTGTCATACAACTTTTGTTTGCCAGATCTAGAGAAGCGTATCCTTTCCAACTTGAGGGCAGAAACCATTTCAGCTAACCATTTAAAAAAATTTGGAGGTGTTGTGGATTTCCACTCCATCAGAATCACTCTCTTGGCCAACACCATGCCAAACATAAAGGAGAGTTGTTGATGTTTAGGCCAAGTTAGAGCCTGGTCTGACCATCCAAACAATGCTATTTCTACATCAGTTTTTATGTCCATTTCAAAAGCCTGGGAGTAAAGTCCGAAGATACTTTTCCAAAATTCAGATACTTCTGGACAGGACCAAAATATATGACCATAGGTCCCGACTGCGCCTTTGCATTTATCACACAGAGGAGAGACAGAAGGATACAGCTTATTAAGCTTGGCTTTGGTATAGTGCAATCTATGCATCACTTTAAATTAAATGAGCTGTAGCCTTACATTTATAGAATGATCTCCCCTTTTCTTGTGTGTTTCCCCCACAGTCCAAAGACATGCGCTATATGAATTGAATAAGGTAAATTGGCCATAGTGTATGAGTGTGTGAATACAATCGTGTATGGGTGTTTCCCAGTGTTGGGTTGCGGATTACTGAAAGGGTTTCACAGAGATGGGTTGGCGCTGGAAGGGCATCCACTGCGTAAAAACTTGCTGGATGAGTTGGCGGTTCATTCCACTGTGGCGACCCCGGATTAATAAAGGGACTAAGCCGACAAGAAAATGAATGGATTACTGGAAGGGCATCCGCTGCATAAAAACATATGCTGGATAAGTTGGCGGTTTGTTCCACTGTGGTGACACCTGATTAGTAAAGGGAGTAAGCCAAAGGAAAATGAATGAACGAAAACCATTAAATTAACTTAAAAGATTTGGGTAAGGGCAGCATGGTGGCGCAGTGGGTAGCACAATCGCTTCACATGTGGTATATGTGAATTGGGTAAGCTACATTGGGCTTAGTGTGTGTGTGTATGGATATTTCCCAGTGATGGGTTGCAGCTGGAAGGGCTGCGTAAAACATGTGCTGGATATATTGGCGGTTTATTCCTCTGTGACGACCCCAGATTAATAAAGGGACTAAGCAAAGAAAAGAAAATTAGTGCATGAATGATTTGTGTTGAACACAACATCTTTACAGTGTTGTTTAATAAATGGCTGATAAAAAATATATGTAAAATTTACAGTAAATAATTGAATTTTACCATTAAAAATATGGTAGAAATTGTAAATTAAAGTATTTTTAGTGAGAATATGAAATAAGAAATATTACTTGTTCATCAAAGAGACTAGCTAGACTGGTTTCAGCTGATAGAAAGGCAACAGTAACTCAAATAAGCACTCATTACAACCGAGGTCTGCAGAAGAGCATCTCTGAACACACAACATGTTCAATCTTGAGGCAGATGGGCTACAGCAGCAGAAGACCACACCGGGTGCCACTCCTGTCAGCTTAGAACAGGAAACTGAAGCTACAGTTCGCACAGGCTCACCAAAATTGGACAATTAAAGATTGGAAAAACATTTCCTGGTCTGATGAGTCTCGATTTCTGCTGTGATATTTGGATGGTAGAGTCAGAATTAGGTGCCAACAACATGAGCATCAACGGTTCAGGCTGGTGGTGGTGGTGTAATGGTGTGGGGGATATTTTCTTGGCACACTTTGGGCCCATTAGTACCAATTGAGCATCGTGTTAACGGCACAGCCTACTGAGTGTTGTTGCTGACCATGTCCATTCCTTTATGACCACTTTTGATGGCTGATTCCAGCCGGATAATGCATAAAGCGTGAATTATCTCAGACTGGTTTCTTAAACATGACAATAGCTATGTTTCCATCTGAAATTGCGAATTGACTTTATGCGCAAAATTGGATTATCGCATGAAAGACGTGGAAATAAAGCAACGTTTCCATCCAACCAGTCTAAGCGAACAAAATTGTCACTTTCTGATCATCTGGCGCCAAATATCGACAGTAAAAATGGAATTTGCTGTGGTAGGAGAAGCTGCGTGAATCTTTTCTTCATTTAATTAATGTCTTGCGCCTCAGAAGGCAATCCTGACACGTAGTGAACGCGCAGTGGCGTTTGAAGTTGTCAGACGCGGAGCACATATGCTCATGATTCTGGAGGTCATTATTAATATAATAACACTAATACTGAAACAGTTTAAGCGTTTTAAAATGACCAAAACAACGTTTTGGATGTTTTACAGTGTGCTCAGCCTGCTTGTTTATCCATTCGCACACATTTTTATCATCACATGATCTCTTATAAAAAAATCACATGACTTTTTTTTTTTATTGCGCACACTGGAATTACTTTGGTAAAAGTGTTTCCATCGCAGTTTACACACACATTTTATGATTGAATAATAAGTTTATCCTGCTCAGTTATGCACATATGTTTTATTATGCGCATTTTCAAAATGTATCTGCATCGTGGCGTTTCCATCAACTGTTTTTTTATGCACATATCCAAAATGCACATAAAAATAGGTGAATGGAAACGTAGCTAATGAGTTCACTGTATTCAAATGGCCTCCACAGTCACTAGATCTCAATCCAATAGAGCACCTTTGGGATGTGGTGGAACAGAAGATTTGCATCACCTTTTAAGTTGAAACTGCTTTAAAGTTAATTCGTTTCAGCTTCAAAATTAAACGCATCCGCTAATAATTATGTGCATATGTATGTACACTTTGTTTTATGACTAATTTGTATGAATTTGTTCGATCTTATTCGTACAATTTAGTAAGATTTGCTGATCCTCCAATGAAGGTGGGGTTTAGTGCCATGCCTCCTTTTTAAAAATGTTTTGTTTTCGCACCTCTAAATTTTTCCGAAATAGCCACTAAACTGACAAAACGTGAAAAATAGTTACGTTTTTTTTTGTGAGATATATCGTAATTCAACAATTAATCACAACAAGGAAATTAGGTATCTGATAAAAGTCTAATTGAGATATCAAACCTCTCTGCTGATTTTTCTTACAGGTGTGTGTGTGAACAAGTGCTTAGGAATACAAGAAAAGACGGTCAAACATCCGTGAAGGATCCCACAGCAGCCAATTAAAACGCCGCCCAGCTGAGAAGACAGTTTCCTCTGGTGAGAGTGTGTGTGTTTGTGTGTGTGGGTTCATGCTCTCTTAAATTAAGGGAATGTTCTTTCTTTTGTTGTAATGAAAAGCTAAAATCTTTAAACTGGGCTGAAGAAGTAAAGCAGAGATCTAAAGCAGAATAAACCCGTCTCATATCAGCGAGTCTGCGTCTATAAGCTGGTGTCGCAGCAGGAGGTTAAACCCGCGTCCACTGCAATTTACTTTCAACCTGCACACATTCCATATTTCATTAAGGAACATTCCAGAATCTTTCCCAGACATTCCGGAACCTGCAGGTTTGAGTCACCGCTGACACTCAACGTTTCCCGTAAGGAGAGAAATATCACAAGTCAGATTTAATATCGCAGTTGTTTTTCTTTTCCCTTACTTTCTTAACTAATATGTGCTTACACTGAAACTAATAATTCATTACAATGTAGCCTACTTAATGTGTAAATACATGTTTTCGTTGTACTTATGGTTGATTAAATTTCTGCATTCGATTTTATCTGTAATTTAATTTCTGTAATTACACTGTTGACCATCCCTAACAACTTTACTCACCCTTAAACCTACCCATACCACCCTATATACCCATATCCCCCCTCAAGAGCACCACAAGTATTCTGCAATACATTAAGAACATTGCATTTATTTATTTATTTATTTATTTATTTATTTATTTATTTATTTTTTTTGATGTAGGTAAGGCCGCTTATTATGAAGTGGGACCAAATGAATATGTTCAAAAACTTTTTTCATCAAATGATCTTGTAAGATAGGCAGGGCCAGAGTGGGACTCCTTTTTAGCCCTGGAGTTTCAAGCATTAGACCGGCCCACCTCAGTTCACGACTGACTATATTAAAATAAGGTAATTTCCATTACAGTTTCTAATTACACTATCACGTCTTTTTCAAGAAAACAGCTGCTTTAGAACTTCAAATGTTCAACAACCTTACAGTTTTATATGTCTTAACAATAATAAAAAAATATATATATATACATTTGTTTGTATTTGTTGTTTATATACATAAATCAAACTGATATATATATATATATATATATATATATATATATATATATATATATATATATCAGTTTGATTTATGTAGGCTATTGTATATACCTATTGGTTTAGCTTTTGTTAGTTTTATATTGGTTTATTTATTTAATGCGATTTTATTATATCCAATACTTGTAATTCTTTCAATTATTTCAATATGGCTTAGGCTATTTTATGAAGATATGACACTATTGTTTTGAGCCTACAAAAGTGGACACAAAATTTGTACAGTTTTATGTCTTTCTGTTGTATTCGTATTGTGTATTATCTCCAAAATAAACAACAAAAAGTTTATTTATATAGCACATTTCATACACAGTGGCAATTCAAAGTGCTTTACATAAACAGCAATAAAAGAGACAAGTGTAAGAAAATAAAATAATAATAAAACAGAATAAAAACAGATTAAAATGTGTTAAAACAGGTTATAAAAGAATGAAAAAGAAAAAAAAGACATAATAGTGGAATCTGTCGGACGCAGCACAGTGCTCATTCAGTAAAGGCACAGCTGAACAGATGTGTTTTCAGTCTTGGTTTGATTGTGCCTAATGTTGGAGCACATCTGATCATTTCTGACAGCTGATTCCAGCAGTGGGGGGCGCTGTTAGTAGCTGAAAGTCAATTCACCCTGCTTTGACTGAACTTTTAGAATTTCTAGTTTGTGTGATACTAAAGATCTGAGTGATCTGTTTGGTTTGTATTCAGTGAGCATATCTGTAATGTATTGAGGTCCAAGGCCATTTAGTGATTTATAGACCAGTAATAATACTTTAAATCTATTCTGAATGTAACTGGCAGCCAGTGTAAAGACCTGAGGACATGTGTGATGTGCTCTGATTTCCTGCTTCTGGTCAGAATCCTGGCTGCAGCGTTCTGGATGAGCTGCAACTGCCTGAATGTCTTTTTGGGAAGGCCAGTGAGGGGTACATTACAGTGAGGAGTACAGTAATCCAATCGGCTGCTGATTAAAGCATGAATTAGTTTCTCTAAGTCTCCACTGGAAAACAGAGCATCTAGTTTTTGCAATGTTTTTAAGATGATAGTATGATGATTTACTTACTGCTTTAGAACAATTTAAATACTATTGTTGTATTTAGAAATGTTACAATGACATGATTTAAAAAAACAAAAAATGTCTCCCCTGGATTGAATTTAAAGTATTGTTTTCATTTTACAATTTTGTGTTTTTTAAAACATCTCTTATTGAATTATTAATATATGTTGTTTTTGTTATTATGTAATATGTTTTATCTTGATTGATCTCGTCATAAGTTGCTGATGTGGCAATAATAATAATTAAAAATAATAATTAAATTAATGAAAGCTGATAAAGTACAGATGAAGGCTTCTGCCTAAAACACTTTTGTAAGTTTTAAGTTTTCCATGTAATATTTATAATTCATTTATTTCAGCTTTATTTCAATTGATGTAAAACTTTTTAAAAATAGTTTTATTGAATAGGGTACATTGTTAAATCCATAAAAATCAGCAGCTGTGGTCTGGAAATTCTAAAGTTTACGAATTTTTTTTTTTACTTTATTAAATAAAACAATTTAGGTATGGTAGGATCGTGAAACACACTCAACATAGGCCTTTATACATTTCTGGAGATGGAGAATTATGTAGCCCGATGTATGTATGGCTGCATTTTGTGTTTAAAACAAACCCTACGGGGGCGGTATGACATCATTCCTTTTCACGCTCAGCAGCTGACTGCTTACCTCCATATGGACGGCTTTCTGGTTGGGGGGTTACAGAGTGGGAAAATGTACAGCAAGCTGAAAGGGAAAATGACGAGGTCACACGCTACATTGAAACCGCTGTTATGGTAAATGAAATAAATGTTCTTGGCTGATGGAAGATGAAAAAACAATCCTGTTCAGTGCTGCTACACGCACCATCAGTGAGTGCAGCACCACGCTAAAGCCATTTACAGTGGATTCAATACTGTTCCTCCACAAAAACACGTAGCCTAATCTTGGTGAGTAAAAGATTTTTAAATTATAACTAAATATTAATTAAATAAAAAACGCATAGTGCAGTCGGAGTATACGCTAATGTTGGCATTATTATTTTATTTTTCAGCTTCACCATCGCCTGAAGGTCGGATTGAGAAGACGAGTGGTCAAACAAATCCTTATCTTAATTTCGTTATTGCTAAATACTTGTCATAATTGAGAATTTATTTGAATTTATTTGATAGGAAAGACTTATTTTTATTGGGGTGTTGGCCAATTTAAAGGCTAAGTGTATGTACCTAGGCCTATTTAGAGGGCTGAGATGTTACAGAGGACTTATATTATTTCTTTACTCCAACTTCCAAGTGGTCTATAGTCTACGTTTGTTATGAATAAATTATGTTAAAACGCATATGAACGACTCATTTGTTGTAAAAAGGCAAGAGAGCTGTGTGCATGTGGACATTTGAATAATGTCGGGCTGCAAACAAGTTCAGGCTTTTAAAAAGCTGTCAATCAAAAATGTACTTGTCGGGCTCAGGCCGAATTCTGTCGGGCTCGGGCCTTATCCAGCCTAACTTTTATGGCCTGATTGCAGATTACTGATCCTGGGATGTATATCGTCACCTTGGAATTATAAGGTTCTGTCTGACATTTTTGTCAAAATTCAGTTACTGACATATTCTTATTAAATGACAACTTATTTACATTATGGGATGTTTTTATAAGTTGTTTACGTTTTAAGACTTTTTATTTAAAAAAGCAAATGTTAGACACAAACTGTTTGCTTTATGGAATGCAAAAACTTTGAAGCTCAATATCTCAAAATCATTCAGAACGCAGAGAGAACCTTATAATTCCAAGGTGACGATTTGATGATCACCAGAAATGTATATAGGGGTATGTATCCATCATGAGCCTGGGTTGAATACATTGATGAATTTGACTTTTTTTGTCACACACCAATGCTTTGAAGTGCACTTTTTATAGTTTTTTTTACAATTTGAATCACAAACATTTTTACAGTGTAGGCCTTCACAGTGACATTATTAAATTAAATTGAATTAATTTAAGAATTTATTAATCATCAATTTTGTTACTTTTATTTTTTTACTACACTGTAAAAAATAAATCCGTAAAATTCACGGTAAAAAAAACGGCAGCTGTGGTTGCCAGTACTTTATTGTTAAAAACACGGTACAAACCGTAAAAGTAATTTCTCATTTTCATGGTAAACTATCGTATTTCATTAATTTATAGAGGATATGTCTGTATTTTAAATTATGTTATAGAGTATATAACTATACCCATAAATTACTAATGGACCCTTATTGCGTAATTCTAGAGAAAAAACACTGGAACGTATTGACTCATTTATGTATCTCTGTTTCTTTCCAGAGTTTGTAATGACCTTCTGTACTATTTTTTTTTTTCTTGCATTTTCACTTTATCAACAAACAATCAGATAGTAAGTGTGATCTAATGATGATCCTAGGCTCAAATATTTTCTGGTTTAATCAAGATCAAGCTGATGCACATACACAGATACTCTGCAACTTAATTCTATTGTTGCATGTTTGTTTGCATTATTTTCCCTGATGATGAGGATGACACTCCCATGCTTAACGCATAATTGCACACACATCATCATCATCATCAGGCCCCTCCTCATTATCTTCCTTCCTGTTTCCTGTCCAGCTGACCCTGAACAGGAAGATAGTGATGATGACTCTGTTTGGCTGTAGCAGTTCGGCATCATAATCCCCCATAAACACTCACACATACACACATACACTCTTGAGCATGTCCTGAGAAATTAAGAAGACAAAATTAATACATTTATATCACATTAAATGCATTTATATACAATTATATTTATATTTCTTTTTTAGTTCTCAAATTCTAATTGGCCGAGAGCTGTGCGATATATTCAAGGTTGCCAAGTCTGCATTTTTTCCGCAGAAGCATACAATTATATTCATATTTCTTTCTGATTCTCAAAATCTGATTGGCTAAGAGCTGTGCAATATATTCAAGGTTGCCAAGTCTGCAGTTTTTCAGTGCAATTATACAATTGTTTTATTTTTATTTATTTTTTTTAAATTCTGATTGGCTGAGATCTGTGTGTAATAGTCAAGGTTGCCAAGTCTGCAGTTTTTTCTAAATCTGATTGGCTGAGAGCTATGTGATATAGTCAAGGTTGCCAAGTCTGCAGTTTTTTCTGAATCTGATTGGCTGAGAACTATGTGATATAGTCAAGGTTGCCAAGTCTGCAGTTTTTTCTAAATCTGATTGGCTGAGAGCTATGTGATATAGTCAAGGTTGCTAAGTCTGCAGTATTTCCGTGCAATTATGCAATTATATTTTTATTACTTTCTGGTTCTCAAAAATTTTAATGGCTGAGAGCTGTGCAATAAATTCAAGGTTGCCAAGTCTGCAGGTTTTCCGCAAAAGCATACAATTTATTTTGATTTCTTTCTGGATCTCAAAAATCTGATTGGCTGAGAGTTGTGCGATATATTTAAGGTTGCCAAGTTTGCAGCTTTTCTGCACAATTATAGTTACATTTGGATTTCTTTCTAATTCTCAAAATCTAATCTGAAAACTGTGTGATATATTCAAGGTTGCCAAGTCTGCAGTTTTTCTGCAGTAGCATACAATTTATTTATATTTCCTTCTGGTTCTCAAAATCTGATTGGCTGAGAGCTGTGCGATATATTCAAGGTTGCCAAGTCTGCAGTTCTTCTGCGCAGTGGCTGTGGGTTGTTTTTTTTCTGATGATGCTGAAAATAAATATGACATTTAATACACGAACTAAGAGCTGTGCGATATATTCAATGTGGAAGTAGGTTGTTTTTGTTCCGCATATAATCTGAACAACGGCGACGTAGTGGCGCAGTAGGTACTGCTGTTGTCTCACAGTAAGAAGGTCACTGGTCAAAGCCTTGGGTGGGTCAGTTGGCGTTTCTGTGTAGAGTTTGCATGTTCTCCCTGCGTTCGAGTGGGTTTCCTTCAGGTGCTTCGTTCCAAAGACATGCTGGTCAGGTGAATTGGGTAAGCTAAATTGTCCGTAGTGTATGAGTGTATGTGGATGTTTCGCAGGGATGAGCATCAGCTGTGTAGAAACGTGCTGGATAAGTTGGCGGTTCATTCCGCTCTGGCGACCCCAGATTGATAAGGGGATTAAGCCGAAAACACAATGAATGAATTAATATGTGAAAAACTTTAGTGTCTAAAACTATAAAGGTGTCTCTGAAGATTGGAGTAAATGATGTTAAAAATCAGCTTTGAATAAATTACACTTTAAAATACATGTAAAAAGAAACGGTTAGCTTAATTTGTAATAATATTTCACAAATTTTACTGTAATTTTGGTTTGGTTTTAAATTCATCCCTGTTTAGCCGAAGAGACTTCTTTTTTTAGTGTTGTATCATTTTTAACTAACAAAAGCATTTATTATATGTTTAGAAAGCATAATAAATACAAGTAAAGTGTTTAATGGTTTTAATTATTTTTTAATAAAAATATTTCAAATATTTCAAATATTTCATTAGTGTATCATCTGTAAATCATAATAAAAAAGTATGATGCTGGTACATTTTGTTAGTTTTAATGCATCTGGCAACCAAAAACACTTTTCTGATGTAGTTTGATGGACAGCAGGCGTGTGGACGCTCACTAATCTGCCTCAGAGTGTGTGAGTCTGGGTGAGGGTTGATTGCGATGCACCGTCACCGTGGCGATGGTGGTCATTTTTGGGAAGCGACCCCTGACCTTTGAAGAGCAGAGGTCAGTGGAGGCGTCATGAGAACCTGTCGCACTAGTCTGTGTGTGCATGTGTGAGAAAGACAGAAAGAGAAAGCGTGAATCCGAGTGTGTGTGTTTAAACTAGCACTTAGCACATTCATTCAAAGAAACATTCAATGCGGTGTTACACATCTTAAAGGGACAGTTCACCCAAAAATAAAAATGTACTCACCATTTGCTCACACTCAAGTGTTTTCTTTTTCTGTTTAACACAAAAGAAGATATTTTGAAGAGCGTTGGTAACCATTGACATCCATAGAAAGATACAGAGATTTTTCTACATTCTTCAAAATATCTTCTATTGTGTTCAACAGACGAAAGTACGGAGTCCCGGAAGGGACGTGATGGTGGGAAAAAAAATTGGTGAAAAAAAAAAAAACTTGCTGTATAAGCGCTGACAGATGCGCTCCAGACAATAAACTGATCCCAGATCAGCTTTTGAATGTGAGAGATTTTGAATATGGGAGGGGGATCTATTTGTTCAAACAACACAATTGTTCAGTGTATCTGAATTTTAACGATCTAGGCGCATGGTGTAAAAGCTAAGGGCGTGTCCAAATCCAACTTTGCTATTTTAAGGAAGGAAAAACACACTCTGCGCCCTGGTGCATGGTCTAACAGGGTTGTGCTTATTCTCTTAATGAGTTCTGGGTGTGTTTTGAGCATAACGTGCATTAAACCAATCAGAGTCTCATCATCTGTTCCCTTAAAGAGTCAGTTGCGTCACACCATAGTGCATTTGCTATTTACATGGCGGACTTTGTAAGTGGAAAAACTGAACGCTTCACTAGTAAGAAAACAGTTAAACAGAGCATCTGCAGGGCGAGGATAAAGAACGAGCCTCCTCCATTCAGCCTCTTTACTTTGCTTTTACTCTTTACTCCTTTACTTTCGTGGAGTTAGGAAACTGCGTAAACTCGCTCCACTGAAGACATCCATCAGCCTAAATATTTAATTTTGTTGGTTAAACACAAAGATTTGTTTCAAAACTATTTCTAAATTCAGTTCTAATTTCCAGCAAAAAAAAAGAACAATAATGACGAAATGGCCTCAACAACTAAGTTATATTAAAACACACGTACTATTCTTATGCCCCATATGATGATGCAGGCGTCTCCAAAACCTGACAGGTGGACAAATAAATTTTTTTTTACATTTCAATCCTTTTTTTCATATGTAAAGTATGAAATTTGTGTGTTGCTGTTTGCTCTGCACTGGACTATAGAGCAGCTTTCAGTTGGTCAATGGTCTATTTCAGTTTCTCAAAATAGCAACGCGCCAACAATGCGCCATAACACACCTCCTTTATAGACCGGCACACCCATGAATCTGCAAAGTGGCACACATGGATTTGCTATTTAAACAACATGGTGCAAAACGGGAAAATTACTGTTGTGCTTGGCTGAAAGTAGCAACAAATCGCACCAAACACATCTTGCATCTTATTGCGCCGAGTGTGTGATAGGGCCCAAACAGTTCCTGAAATTGCATTTTGAGACTTTAGAGACACTTTTGATGGTGTTTTTTTTTCTTGGCACACTGTTTACAGGATTTTACTTTAAATACAGAAAGTTTTTTGGAGTTATTATAATGATATGTTGTATTATTTGAGATTATTTCTTATTGACAAGAAAAATGGTGGCTCAGCCAATGGAATATTGAATCTGTTTGTTCCTCTTGGTGCTCCGGTTTCCCCCACAGTCCAAACACATATGCGGTACAGACGAACTGGGTAAGCATAATTGTACGTTGTTTATAAGTGAGTGGATGTCCCCCAGAGATGGGTTGCGGCTGGAAGGGCATGCGCTGCGTAAAACGTGCTGGATATATATATATATATATATATATATATATATATATATATATATATATATATATATATATATATATATATATATATATACACATAATTTTTTTGCAAAAAATACAACTTGGCAGTTGAATGAAATTAATTGAAAAAAAAAATAACAAAGCAGTCATAACATATGCATAAACATGAAATGAGTATGTTTACTCCTATTATTTGATGGGAAATAATACTACATGCCATTTAATGTGCAATTAATATTGTAGCATTTGCTCTATAAGCCACTTTGGATAAAAGTGTCTGCTGTTGCAAGGGAAAAAACTCATATTACCAAAACAGTTGACACGATTAGATGAGTTGTCAGAAATTGTACCTGTGTAAAAGAAGTATATTAAATAAATAATTTATTAGTAAAAATAATAACACTTTTTAAAATGTGTTTGCATATACAGTTGAAGTCAAATTATTAATGCTCTTATTAAATTTGAATTCTTTTATATTTTTCTCCCAATTTCTGTTTAATTAAGAGAAGATTTTATCAACACATTTCTAAACATAGTTTTAATAACTCATCTATAATAACTGATTTATTTTATCTTTGCCATGATGACAGTAAATAATATTTGACTGGATATTATTCAAGACACTTCTATACAGCTTAAAGTGACATTTAAAGGCTTAACTAGGGTAATTAGGCAAGTTATTGTATAACAGTGGTTTGTTCTGCAGACAATCGAAAAAAAAAATACTGCTTAAGGGGGCTAATAATATTTTTTAATGTTTTCTTTTCTCCTTTATTTTTATGGCAAGAACAAATTACGTTGTTTATACAGAGATTTTATCTATTTTATATTTATATATTTTATATATAAATATAAACCCATTTAAAAAAAAAAACCTAAATACACTGCCTAAAAAATAATAATAATTGTAAAAAAAAATAATAATAACTGCCAAATTTTATACAATGAAAGAAGAAGAAATTAATTAATTAATTAATTAATTAATAGTAAATACATAAATAAATAGAGTGACAGTAATGGGTGATACGAACAGGGATAATGCTGTGCTATCTTACAATGGTAGGGTAAAGCTTGAGGTTCTGGACAGAGAAAGAAAAGACTAAAGGATTACAGAAAATTAAATGTTTTTTTAAGCTAAAAATAAAATAAATAAATAAATACATAAAAATAAAGCAAATTACACTTTTTCCATAAGAAAAAATAAAGGAAAAATTTTAATCCGTTTTAGCCTCAAGATCCATAATAATTTTGCCCTCAACTGTATGCATGAATGCAATTTTTTTAAAGTCAAAAATATAATCTCAGTTCTATAAATGAGATTTGTGGATAGCATGCGTATAGGGTGAGAGATTATTCTTCCTTCACATCTCTCCCTCTCTCTCCCCCATCTGTGTCTCGGAATGTGCGTGGACGGCTCCTCTATTGTCCTCATCCATATGGCCACATTATGGGCTGCTGTCACCAAGCAACTGCAGGTTCTTTTAGCCGTTGCCATGACTAAGACTCTGTAATGACGTAGTGGCTCCCCATGCGCCTCTCTTCATTATAGATGGAAGGTCCTTTTAAAAAGTCTGGCCACCTCCCCCGAAAACCCACCCAAAACACACACACACACACATACTCGTTACTCAGCCTCGTAACCTCCTTAGCTTCCAAAGGGTGACTGGAACTAACAATCCCACAATGCTGGCTGAAAGAGCTGGTGTGGATATTCATACAGGCTCTATTGTGTTGGAGACTGAGAGAGAGAGGAGGGTCCCGGGACGCAGGGCTGTTAACAAACCCATAAACTACAGGAACACAGGCGTTTCAGCTGTACAACGCTTCGTCAGATAACCTCAAAAACCCCTCTCGCTGGCAACATTTGAATTCAATGGCATTGTTCATAGCCGTGATTGTTTTTATTTATAAAATGAATGTTAAAGAGGGCGACAGGGTAGCTCAGTGGTTAGCACTGTCGCCTCACAGCAAGAAGGATGCTAGTTCGAGTCCCAGCTGGGCCATTTGGCATTTCTGTGTCGAGTCTGCTAGTTCTCCCCACTTTGGCGTGGGTTTCCTCCGGGTGCTCTGGTTTCCCTCACAGTCCAAACACATCCGCTATAGATGGATTGAATGAACTAAATTAGGCGGTTCATTCCGCTGTGGTGAACCCAGATTAATAAAGGGAGTAAGCCAAAAAGAAACTGAACGAATGAATGAATTGGCTGTATATGAGTGTGTGTGCATGAATGTTAGCAGTGCCGGAGTGGGACTCCTTTTTAGCTCTGGAGTTTCAAGCCTTAGACCGGCCCACCTCAGTCAACGACTGACTATATTAAAATAAGGTCATTTCCAATTCAGTTTCAAATGACACTAACACGTCTTTTTCAAGGACACAGCTGCTTTAGAACTTCAAATGCTTTTCATAAATATGAGAACATTAATTCTTTATAGATATCCAGTCCTTTGTAACAGTCGTTACACACACACAAAAAAAAAAAATTACCTCTACATACGTAACCCAAACAGTTTTTAATGTCTTAACACTGAAAATGAAAAATATAAATAATACTCTGGTGAGGTTCTAACTCCGATCGGCGGCATCATAGCGTGACGTGCTAACCACTAGACTATGATAGCGCTGTTACGTGTTACACAGTCATCCTGCAAATAGTACCTCTCTAAAACGATATTCAGTAACTGAAATACAGAGTACTGGCGTGCATAGGATACCCTGAGCTCTCTTTAAAACATAATTATGGTAAATTGGACCAGTTTGGTTAAAGCCGACGATCTTGACTGCCACCTTCACCAAGCTGCTCAACCTGTTCTTATTCGACAAACTCAGATTAATGTACCAAGCTAAAATGCAGAAATTGTTTATGAAACAGTATCATCATAGAGGTACACAACCAAAACGATCTAAGTTTGATCAGAAAAAAAACTGTGCATTAGGTTGAAATTTTAACATATTGTCAATAACGACCCCTAGATATTTATGTGCGTCAACAATTTCAATGTCCAAACCTTTAGTATTTGTTATGCTCGGGGTAGGAGAAGCCTTCCTATAATCTATCATCATGTCTTTTCGCAATAGTGCAACCAAAAAAAATCTAAGATCACACCAGTGTGACCAGCCATTAAAAAGACGGTTACTGTGTTTATTCAATTCAATTCAATTCAGCTTTATTTGTATAGCGCTTTTACAATGTCGATTGTGTCAAAGCAGCTTCAGTCCAAACACATGCGCTATAGGTGGATTGAATAAACTAAATTAGGCGGTTCATTCCACTGTGGTGAAACCAGATTAATAAAGGGAGTAAGCCAAAAAGAAACTGAACGAATGAATGAATTGGCTGTATATGAGTGTGAGTGCATGAATGTTAGCAGTGCCGGAGTGGGACTCCTTTTTAGCTCTGGAGTTTCAAGCCTTAGACCGGCCCACCTCAGTCAACGACTGACTATATTAAAATAAGGTCATTTCCAATTCAGTTTCAAATGACACTAACACGTCTTTTTCAAGGACACAGCTGCTTTAGAACTTCAAATGCTTTTCATAAATATGAGAACATTAATTCTTTATAGATATCCAGTCCTTTGTAAGTGTGTCGTTACACACACACAAAAAAAATTTACCTCTACATACGTAACCCAAACAGTTTTTAATGTCTTAACACTGAAAATGAAAAATATAAATAATACTCTGGTGAGGTTCTAACTCCAATTGGCGGCATCATAGCGTGACGTGCTAACCACTAGACTACGATGGCGCTGTTACGTGTTACACAGTCATCTGCTGCTATTGATGTCTACCAGGGGCGGACTGGGACTAAAAATCAGCCCTGGCACTGTAGCCACACCAGCCCACATTACCACACCGACACAGCCCCATCCACGGACACGCACATTCACTACTTATATTGTTGTACAGATGGTGAAATAATGTAAGCAGTACCATATTTTACGCAGCTGATGTCCTCCAAGCTGCATCCCATCATTGGGAAACCCCTATACACACACATTCACATACATGCACTACGGCCAATTAGGCCTACCCAATTCACCTATAGCACATGTGTTTGGACTTGTGAGGGAAACCGGGAGGAAACCCATGCGAACATGCAAACTCCACACAGAAACACCAGCTAACCAGCCGAGGTACGAACCATCGACCTTCTTGCTGCCGACAGTGTCCTTTCAAGTCTCTTTCAGTTAATGTTATGCATTTGGCAGCGTCTGATTTTAGAACAATTTTTTGCTTTCTCTTGCCTTTTCGGCACCGCCTTTTCTTTTTTTTTAACGGTCCATCTATCTCTGACAATTAGCTTGTGTTGCACTTACTGTTTGTTTGACATTCTTGCCAGATTTTGATTACGTCTGCCCATTTTGAAACCAGTCAACCATTGCCGATTGGGCCAACGCTTAACATTTATTATTATTATTACTATCATCATCATCATCATCACAATATTCACTTCTTGCAAGAAAAAAACATGTAAAAACAATACATATTAAAAAAACTTTATTTAAAAAAGAGCATACCGGCCCACATTTAAAAAAATGGTCCGGCCCTTCTGGCATTTGCCAGATGGCCAGTCCGCCCCTGATGTCTACTCTGTTTGCTTACCCTACTCTTTTTCTCCCCATTTTAGATTTCTGATCAAGTTATGTCAGTTTTATAAATGTATTGAATCACCTGATTTTCATTAAGCAGGTGTAATATTCATTCATATTAATTAATATTCACTAAGTTGCCACTGTTTGGGGTGGAATGGGGTGCAGCCGGCAGGTTAATGATGATCATCATCAACCTGCGGGCTGCATTTTGCTCACTGGGCTGCAAGAAAAAACATAAAATGAGCGGAGCTGCGGCAAAATAATGAATAAAAAGACTGAGGCTATGGTCAAATAAATAAATAAATAAAAAGTGCAACTGCTGAGAGTGCAAGCAGTTAGGGACACCGGCCCTCGCGGCCAAAAAACGGATCGGCCCACCGGGAATTCTCCCGGTTCTCCCGATTAGCCAATCCGGGCCTGAATGTGAGCATGTATAGTAGGGATGCACAAGATATTGTTTCAGCATCAATATCGCAATGTGCGCATCTGCAACAGTCACATTGCAGAATTTGTAATGTTAAGGGATTTCTGTGATGGGGTTAGATTTGAGCAAGAGCCATAATTTAAAAACATGATGTTTGTGGAGTTTACCCATAGAGTGAAAGCTTATTATCTGTGCATTCAGGAACACAAATTTATACCGTTTGTAATTGTGTGAGTGTAACGGAGGCCAGCTAGTGAGTGCTGTGCAGGTAAACCTCACTCCTCTGACCTCTAAAGGTGCTCTGGGCTTTAGCCTCCTTGGTAGAGCAACCGACTCCCATGCGGAAGGTCGCCCTGAGCGGGTTGGGTGGCGTTGGACCAGCGGTGTTACATAAGCACTTGTTTTTTTTTTTGCTCTATTGTATTTATGTATGCTTTAAAATGTTTTTTTTTTTAAATATTTTATGCATGATTCACACCTGGGATATTTCCAAATCAGTCTAAATTACTCATTTTTAAAATCGTGCTATTCATCTCAGGGCTCTAGAGTGTGACGTCAGACTCAGACTCAACTTAATTATCTCTAAAATTGCAGCAAGGTCATGTAACACAGGCAAAATTTTGTGTACATATTAACAAATTATTACCACACCACATACTATACAGATTTTTTTAGGTGGATCTCCCTCCCTGCTGCACTCATTTAATGTCCTAATAGCCACCACTATCAAATAATTTCTAATTCTATGTGTCCTGCAAATAGTACCTCTCTTAAAACGATATTCAGCAACTGAAACACAGAGTACTGGGGTGCATAGGATACCCTGAGCTCTCTTTAAAACATAATTATGGTAAATTGGACCAGTTTGGTTAAAGCCGACGATCTTGACTGCCACCTTCACCAAGCTGCTCAACCTGTTCTTATTCGACAAACTCAGATTACTATACCAAGCTAAAATGCAGAAATTGTTTATAAAACAGTATCATCATAGAGGTACACAACTAAAACGATCTAAGTTTGATCAGAAAAAAAAACTGGGTATTAGGTTGAAATGTCAACATATTGTCAATAACGACCCCTAGATATTTATGTGTGTCAACAATTTCAATGTCCAAACCTTTAGTATTTGTTATGCTCGGGGTAGGAGAAGCCTTCCTATAATCTATCATCATGTCTTTTCGCAATAGTGCAACCAAAAAAAATCTAAGATCACACCAGTGTGACCAGCCATTAAAAAGTGACTGTGTTTATTCAATTTAATTCAATTCAGCTTTATTTGTATAGCGCTTTTACAATGTCGATTGTGTCAAAGCAGCTTCACATAATTGGTCATAGTAACTTGATCAGGGTAGTTCAGTTTTTAGTGTTTAAGTTCAGTTCAGTTTAGCTCAGTTCAGTGTGGTTTGAAGTCATTATTGAGAGTCCAAACACTGAAGAGCCAATTCATCGATGAGTAACTCTTCAGATCCTGAACCATGCGAGCCAGTGGCGACAGTGGAGAGGGAAAAAAACGTCACCAATAGGAAAGTGGAAAAAAAAACCTTGAGTAAACCAGACTCAGTTCGGCATGACCATTTTAATTTCTCCGCTGGCCAAAAGTCTTGTGCAGAGCTGCAGTCTCAGCAGTGGGCTGGAAGCTGGCCTCAGCGAAGACTCGTCTGTCCCTGGAGCGTCACTGGAATCAGTCTCATGCTCTCGACTCCCCCATGACCACAACAGCAGCTGCTCAGGATACAGCCTGGTCCTGGATATGGACACCTTGGGATCATCTCGTCGCTGGTCTTGGATCAAAGCGGTGGCGCTGTAGATGACCCCCAGACTCTTAAACTGAAGGGAGAGGGTAATGACAGAATCATCTGTGGGAATGGATGATTTGTTTAAAGTGGATCGTGTACCTATAAGTTATAGTTTTATTGTCATTTAATTTTAGGAAGTTTGTGGTGAACTAGGATTTGATGTCTGCAAAGCAGTTAGTAAGGGATGAAGGTGGGAGTTTGGGTTTGGTTGATAGGTAGAGCTGGGTGTCATCTGCGTAGCAATGCAATGAATTTGGTGTTTGCAGAAAATATAACCAAGTGGAAGAAGATAGATGATAAATAGCAGGGGACCCAAAACTGAACCCTGGGGCACACCGGTAGTGACGGGGACTGATGACGAAGTGAAAGACTTTAATTGAATGAACTATATATGTTTTCTGTAAACATGCAAAACTAATTTATGATCTCAATCAATTATGGTTTGTCCTGTGCATAACCTGAGTTGCACAATAGCACAGCTGGAAGAATTAAGCAATTGTTGCAAATTGGAAAACATATTTCCCAGAGATGGGTTGCAGCTGGAAGGGCATCCGCTGCATAAAACATATGCTGTATAAGTTGGCGGTTCATTCCGCTGTGGCGACCCCAGATTAATAAAGGGACTAAGCTGAAAAGAAAATGAATGAATGAATGGAAAGCATATAAATTATGTGCAGTTTTGTATTATTATCATCATCATTATTTAATAGGTATGCTGCTGTCAGTGCTTATTTTACACTGCTTCTGCTGGATTGGAGTCAAAATTAGAGTCAGACGGGACACACTGAACAGTGTATTTAAAATGTAATCCTGTGCTTTTTGCTTGGGTTGTATGCTTTTTACATTCCTCTGTGTGACTAGTCCACTACTGCTGCTGGTACTAACCAGTGAAATCAGGTCACACACTCTCTTAAGTGTGACTGACGTGTTTTTCTGCATTGATTTGCCATATGACCAGCTAAGCCTTAAGAAAGAAAGGGTATTTTGGAGACTCAGACAATAACTGTTGCACTTTACAACTGACTGTAAGCCATTTTTAATGTTCAAACCACTTGGTGCTGAAGTACTGAGGTCATATGTATTAAACAAGACTCTTAGTAAGACTTAGTAAGAAATTTCACTATATCTGTAATGCTTAATGTTACACTTAAAGGACACCCTGGAGAACTTTTTTTTTATTTTAACAGATTTGTTTGTGTTGAGCATCAGTTAAGACAATGTTAGCACCTGTCAACTTTAATTGTGGGGAAAACTGGATAATTTTGAGCTTTTGTCAGCTAATTTCAGCTTCCGGGTTTAAAATGATTTTTGGGGCGGGATCAAAATCGGCGACGTAGCGCAGAACTACAAGTGCAATGATGACGCGTTGGTTTCTCATTATTATTCATAGCGGAGTTTTCTTATCCTATGAGAAGAGCCGGCTGCTTAATTATTCATGAGAGCACGTGCAGCACGCGAATTAGAGAATGGCGGACGTTGACTTTTATCAGGAGTTCGTTCACATTCAGACACATCACTGTGCTGCTGTGTTTGCCTAAATCCTCTATATTGCCAGTAGGGCTAATGGTTAAAATAGACAGGTCAGGAGACCTGCTGCACTGAGTCTGCATTCAGATCTATAATAGACCCGGGGATTGAGGGAGAATCCTCATTTATAGTGTTTACATGAACACACTATCTTTATAATGATATAAATTGTGGTTATGTGTATATGAAATAACGAATAGCAAATGTAGCAAGGCATTAAATTACTGCTTATTTCTTTGCATTTTAACGTTGTAAACTGTAAACTCATGCGTCTCCTCAGGGTTTGTGTCTCATTTTGTGAGCAAACTGTCAAAAGTTGTTCGCTCCCCTTCTCCCCTGCTGGCCACGCCCACTCCTGCCAATGCTCGCGGAGCTCCACGCCCATCAATCATGCATCTTTTGAAAAAATTCTGAAGTAGACTTTAACCGAAAGTGGGGGGTGTCATGGCCCTTTAAAAAATGATGGGTTGTCAAAAGTCAACATTGGGTCAAATATGGACAAACCCGACACAAAAAAATTACTTTTTAGATTAGATTAGATTAGATTCAACTTTTTTGTCATTACACATGTACAAGTACAATGCAACGAAATGCAGTAAAGCTCAGGGGAGAGCGCGAATGCAGTCCCCCACTACCAGAAATTGTGCAGTCGAGATTCCCACATTTGGGGAATTCGCAGGAGTCAGCTTGACTGGAGTGCAATGGCCAAGCCTCGCCCTCGGTGAACCATCTTTCTGATCATGGTATCTCCCCTGCCAGGTAAGTCTTTTTTTACTGCTTGTTCAAACTACTTATTTGAATACTTAGTTGAGACAACACAATTCTTTGTTTTTTGGGGGGGACAACTTAAATGTTTTATGTTTATTCATTCTTTCATTTTGTTTTCGGCTTAGCCCCTTTATTAATCTGGGGTCGCCACAGTGGAATGAACCGCCAACTTATCCAGCATATGTTTTACACAGCGGATGCCCTTCCAGCTGCAACCCATCTCTGGGAAACATCCCCACACACTCATTCACTACAGACAATTTTAGCCTACCCAATTCACCTGTACTGCATGTCTTTGGACTTGTGGGGAAAACCGGAGCACCCGGAGGAAACCCACGTGAAGGCTGGGAAAACATGCAAACTCCACACAGAAACGGCAGCTGACCCAGCTGAGGCTCAAACCAGCGACCTTCTTGCTGTGAGGTGAACGTCCTACCCACTGCGCTAGCTTTCAGCCCTTGTTTATGTTAATCCACTTAAATTTGTAAACACAATCAAGCTAACTTAATCGATTTGTGTTGAGGCAACGTGAAGAAAATGTGTGGAACCCAGCATTTTTACAGTGAATGTTGGGTTCATTTTTGTCAAATAATTTTAAATGACACTTTTTAACCCAGTGCTTGGGTTGAACCAACATTGGGTTACAACAACCCAGCATTTTTACACTAACATTTATGAATTTGTGTAGCAACAAACTGAAAAGTACATCCGGAAATGACAGAATATGTGGGATATCATGTGAGATCAATGGAGAGATTTCTTCAGCACATTTCTAAGCATAATAGTTTTAATAACTCGTCTCTAATAACTGATTTATTTTATCGTTGTCATGATGACAGTAAATAATATTTGACTAGATATTTTTCAAGACACTTCAATACAGCTTAAAGTGACATTTAAAGGCTTAACTAGGTTAATTAGGTTAACTAGCCAGGTTAGGGTAATTAAGCAAGTTATTTTATTACGATGGTTTGTTCTGTAGACTATCGAAAAAATAATTAGCCTAAAGAAGCTAATAATTTCTACCTTAAAATCATGTTTAAAAATTAAAAAGGCTTTTATTCTAGCAGAAATAAAACAAATAAGACTTTCTCCAGAAGAAAAACTATGATCAGACATACCGTGAAAATTTCCTTGCTCTGTTAAACATCATTTGGGTAATATTTAAAAAAGAGAATATATTTTAAAGGAGGGCTAACAATAGTTAAAAGTTGTTTTTTTTTCAACTTCTTAAACATAAAAGTTTTAATATTTATTTATTTATTTTTCATGACGACAGTACATAATATTTTACTAGTTATTTTACTTTAGTAAACTTTAGTTTGCTTTAAATTCTAGTTAAAGGGTTAAATAGGATAATCATGCAAATTTATTTTAATTAGGCAAGTCATTGTACTACATTGGTTTGTTCTGTAGACCAGTGTTTCTCAACCACATTCCTGGAGGACCACCAGCTCTGCACATTTTCCATGGTTCTGTTGGAAATCGCATTCCACTCAGTAGGTACTGTATTTGAATTTGAATTTACTACTGGACTGTTAGAAAAGTGCTTTCTATACAGTATGAATGGAACTTGGATGTACTACATTCACCATTTTGATGCGATAACGTGACCTACAGTACCCACATTAGTTGCGTCACTTCACTCCCATTAATTAATTTTCTCACAGTGCTTCATGGGATAGTGCAGCACGCATCGGATACACACTTCAGAATCTCGCCAGAAATAGTAAGTCATCCGAGTACTTCTCATGTACTGTTTTTTTTTTAATTTGATGAATTCAGACATACTACTCTACTCGCATACTGTTTTAGCATACTGCATATGGAAGCATGTGATTTTGAACCCAACCAATGTCTCCTTAACCAAACCCACCAGATTCAGATCATCAGCTCATTAGCAGAAACTGAAAGACCTGTAATGGGTGACAAAGGAGACATCCAAAACATGCAGTGCTGGTGGTCCTCCAAGAACGTGGTTGAGAAACACTGCAATAGCCAATGGGGGAAAAAAATTCCAAGACTTAAAATATAAAATAAAAATATAATATAGATAAATATAAAACAATATAACTTGGGAAATATAAAACAATATATAGATATTTTGGTCTTTAAATATTTACGCTGCCGGTTGAGGTTTGGGGTATTTTTAATTTTATTTTATAAAATTATTCTGTTCATCAAGGCAGCATTTATTAAATGTAAAAAAGTGAAATGTTTATTAAAATTTTAAATAACTGCTTTCTTATTGTATGTAGTTTCAAATGAAATTATTACTCCAGTCTGTGTTGCTTTTATTACTATGTTCATTATTAATAATAATAACAACAATAATAATAACTAATATTAGAGCGATTTCTGAAGGATGTGACTCAAAAGACTGGAGTAATGAAGCTAAAAATTCATCTTTAAAATCCCTGGAATAAATTATTAAATTAAATTATAAACTGCTTTTGAACAGTTATTTTATAGAGCAATAACATTTGACAATTTTACAACTTGTACTGTATTTTTGATGTATTAAATGCAGCCTTGGTGAGCAGGAGAAGCTTATTTTAAAACATTTAAAAATCCTACTGACCCCAAACTTTTGACCGGCGTACATGACAACAGCCAGAAACAAGAAAAAAATCACAAACATTCATATTCGTGTCAAAACTGTAAATTTTTATTCCAAACCACATTCATTCAACAAATTAAAGACAATAAAAAAATTACAAAATAAATCCACATTTTCAAGGAACATCCGTGAAATTCAGGAGAATCCCAAAATAATTTCGCATTTTTCCACAGTGGATGAAAATCCTGCTGCACTTGATTTCGAGCAACAGTGTGAGTTTGAGAGTGTCTGAAAAGTCAGGATTTTGAGTCTCGAGTTTGTCCTGCTGACTGTCCAAGTGTAAAAAAACATCTCATCTTCAGCACTTTCGGTAAACATCATCCATCAAAACAGCTACAGATACTAAACGCTTAAGTCTTACAGCCTTTTCCAGGTACCTAAAACAGATATTTGTCATAATATTCCTCCTCGTTCACCCATGAATATCCTTAATAGGTATGAAAAAGAGAAACACTTCATAATGAAAACAAACATTTATGCCTAACAGATCGGTAGCGTTTATAATTGTGTTCTCATTATGTTTCTAAAAAAGAGGATCAGATCAGTAGTTCATGCACATTAAAACATGAATATTGCATGGAAATATAACAGTGAATGTGTTCTAATGATCTGTTAAGCATTGTATAATGCTATATTTATTATAAAATGCTCAGCTTTAATGGGCATTTAACTGAAGGTAAGCTTTTTAGTCAGTCAAATACTTTAAAATATATAAAAATTGTAAAATAATGCAACGTTTAACAGATCATGCATGTTAAACTGTGAATTGTGCATGAAAGAAATTATGTTTCAGGACAACTGAATGTTGTTAATGATCTGTTGAGCATTGTATAATGTTTAATGTTTAAATCGATTGTAAAATGTCTTTATTTATGCACATTGTGCATTAATTTTTATGCAAAAAGTCAACTCCAAGATATCAAAAGTAAACCTTTTAACCAATTAGATGCTTTAAAATGTCAAAACATTTAAAAATAATGCAATGTTTAACAGATCACATATGTTAAACCATGAATATTGTATAAAACAATATGTTTCATGTCATCTGAATGTCATCTGAATTTGTTGATCATTAATATTAAATCAATTATAAAACGTTCATCTTTACGCACATTTTTGCACAAGTTTTTATGTATATATCAACTTTTTAACCAATCAGATGCTCTGAAATATAAAAACATTGCAAAATAATGCAATGTTTAACAGATCATGCATGTTAAAGCATTATTATTGTATGAATAAAATATGTTTCAGGTCATCTTAATGTTGTTTTAATGATCTGTTGAGCGTTGTATAAGGTTTGATGTTAAATTGACTGTAAAATGTAAATCTTTATGCACATTTTGCACTAATTGTTATGCAAAAAGTCAACTCCAAGATACCGAAAGTAAACTTTTTAACCAATTAGATGCTTTCAATATATGAACGTTGTAAAATAATGCAATGTTTAACATCATGCATGTTGAAAGGTATGTTTCGGGTCATCTGAATGTTGTTTTAATGATCTGTTGAGCATTGTATAATGTTTAATGTTAAATTGACTGTAAAATGTCAATCTCTATGCACATTTTGTCCTAATTTTTATGCAAAAAGGCAACTCAAAGATACCGAAAGTAAATTTTTTAACCAATTAAATGCTTTAAAATTTAAAAACATTTAAAAAAATATAGCAATGTTTAGATCATGTATGTCAAACCATGAATAATGTATAAAAAAAATTATTTTTCAGGAAATCAGCAGGATCTGCTGAGCCTTGTATAATGTTCAATGTTAAATCCATTGTAAAATGTTCATGTTTATGCACAATTTTAGACGAGTTTTTATGCATAATTCAACTCCAAGACACTGAAAGTAAACTTTTTAACTAATCAGATGCTTCGAAATATAAAAACATTGTAAAATAATGCAGTGTTTAACAGATCATGCATGTTAAACCATGAATATCGTAGGAAAGAAAATATGTTTCAGGACATCTTAATGTTGTTTTAATGAGCTGTTGAGCGTTGTATAATGTTTAATGTCAAATCGATTGTAAAATGTCTATCTTTATGCGCATTTTTGCACCAATTATTATGTAAAAAGTGAACTGCAAGTTACCAAAAGTAAACTTTTTAACCAATCAGATGCCTTGAAATATAAAAACATTGTATAATAATGCAATGTTCAACAAATCATGCATGTTAAATCGTGAATATTGCATGAAAAAATATGTTTCAGGTCATCTGAATGTTGTTTTAACGAGCTGTTGAGCATTGTATAATGTTTATTGTGAAACTGATTGTAAAATGTTCATCTTTATGCACAATTTTTTACAATTTTTAATTTAAAATTCAACCAAAAGTAAACTTTTTAACCGATTAGATGCTTTAAAATATGAAAACAGCTTTCAAAATTTACAATGCTTAACAGATCAGTACTTCATGCACTTTAAAGCATGAATATTGTATGAAATATAATGTTTAATGTATTTTAATGGTCTGTCAAGCACTGTAAAATGTTAAATGTATTATAAAATGCTCAGCTTTAATGCACATTTAAACAAATTTAACTGAAAGTTTACTTTTTAGCCAGTCAAATGCTGTTTAAAGATAAAAACATTTTAAAATGATGCAATCTTTAACATCATGCATGTTAAAAAATGTTTCAAGTCATCTGAATGTTTTTTAAAGACCTGTTGAGCATTGCTTGGATGTTAAAAAGATTGTAAAATGTTTATCTTCATGCCCATTTTTGCACTAATTTTTTATCCAAAATTCAACACCATGTTACCGAAAGTAAACCTTTTAACCAATTAGATGCTTTACAATATGAAAACAGCTTTCAAAATAATACAATGTTTAACAGATCAGTACTTAATGCACCTAAAAACATGAATATTGTATGAAAATATAATATAATTGAATGATCTGTTAAGAAAATTAATGTGAACCTAAATTCTACAGGTGGCTCATGTCACTAAAAGACATTTTATCCAATCAGATGCTTTAAAATTGATGTTTAACAGATCATGCTTAATAAAACATTGGATGCAAATGCAATGTTTAAGGACATCTGAATGCATCTCAGCATTGTATAATTGAAGTTTCCCTTATTGTAAACCATTAAGCCTACATTAAGTTACTGAAAAAAATACATTTTTAGCCAATCAGATGCTTTAAAACATAAAAAAAAGAATACAATGTGTAACGGGTCAGTAATTCATGCTTAAAACATGAACATGCAAATAATGCTTCAGGGCATTTGAATGTATTTTAATGAAGCACTGTATGTTTACTGTAAAATGTTCTCCTTTATGTGCATTGTTCTCATTGATTTATATTAACAAAAAGCCAACATATAGCTTAACATAAACCAATAAGATGCTTTCGGAAAAAATAAAATAAAATAATTCAATGTTTAACAGATCATGCACATTAAAAAGTGAATATATCACACACTCCAGAACCTGTTAAGCAACATGTTTGTTAACGAAAAAATGTTCACCTTTCACAAAACGCACAATCCTCCCGTTTAAATAAACGGATCCACTTAGTAGTCCGAGATGCTTAAAGTGATAGTTCACCCCAAAATTAAAATTTACTCACCCTTTACTTGATCCAAACCGATTTGAGTTTCTTTCTTCGGTTGAACACAAAAGAAGATGTTTTGAAGAAAGCTCAAAACCGGTAACCATTGACTTACATAGAACTTGTTTTTCCTATAAAAACATCAAAAAATTTGCAGTTTTACATGTTTTGTGATTCATGTTTTCATTTTATTTTTTATTCTTTTTCACTTTTAAACTTGAAAAGTTTAATAAAGTGACTTTTTTTAACCTTTATAACAGTTTAAATTGATATATCATCTGAGTTGATGTTGTATAGTATGCTACAAAAACCTGCCAGTATACATTTTCTGTTCTCTCTATGTTGTTCCCTATACATTACATTATTTCAAACTACTAAAATCCCAATCAAAGTCGCTTTGGAAAACTGTAGAGTTGAATTTTCAACATCTAAAGTCGACAGACAAGAGATCAACCTCTCATAATGCAATTCACAACCGTAAATAAATGGAAAACACTTGTGAAAATACTCTTACAGTGTACTATAGAAGTCAATGGTTACAGCATTTAAGTACAGCATTCTTCAAAATATCTTCTTTTGTGTTCAAACAGAAAAAAGACATTTATAAAGGTTAAAAACCATTTGAGGTAAAGTAAATAGTGAGTAAATGTTCACATCTGGGTGAACTACTCTCTTAAAAACAAAAACAAAAAAAGTAGAGTCCAGCAAAAAGCATCGAGTTTTCATCTGCATGTGCAACACACACACACACACTCAAGCATTCACACGTAATTCCTCTTGTCGTATTCCCCGTTGGATGTGGCTCTTTTAGTGGGCGCGTATTTGACCGAGTACCCGGAGCTTCCAGAGGCCGGGCAGGAGCAGCAGAGTATGCTTCCCCCGAGCAGCAGCAGCGCAGAGGCCGCCCAGCCGATGTACAGCGCCGCGCCGATCTCCCGCTTCTGGGCCGGCAGCACCTGCGGGTTATAGAAGTCGGAGATGATATTATTGGCCATCCAGCACAGTGGCACAAGCACGAAGATGGCGCTGAGGATGTAGATCACCCCTCCGACGTTCACCACCCGCGCTTTCACGTTGTCCTCTTTGATGCAGTTTGTGCACTGCGCGCCTGCGATCACCACCATGAGCGCGAGCACGCTCAAGACCGAGGAGATGACCGTGAGCGCGCGCGCGGCTTGCAGGTCGTGGCTGAGCGCGAGCATGGAGTCGTGCACTTTGCATTGCATCTGGCCGGTGCTCTGCACGGCGCAGGACATCCACAGGCCGTCCCAGATGGTCTGCGCGACCACGATGTTGGCCTCGATGAAGGCGGTGACCTTCCAGGTGGGCAGCCCGCAGGCCACCATCTCCAAAAGCGTCCCGCAGACGCACAGGATCAGACCCAGGAGCTCCAAAGCCGCGGAGGCCATCGCTTTCTTTTCCCACTCCTGATGGTACTAAAAGGAGTTTAGAAGTTTGCTTTCTTCTAATGGAAGTTTGCGTCTTTTATCCAAAGTGTTCTTGTCCTTTCCTTTCTGTTTTCGACGCGCTTTGGTTTGGTCGTCTTTAATCCAAAGTTTTGTCTTCTGTTTAAGACGAGCTTTGGTCAGGTTGTCTGCTTTCTTTTCTTCTGTTTTGGAAGAATTTTGCTCAGGTCGTCTTTTATCCGAAGTATTTTCTTTTCCTCTGGTTTAGATGCGCTTTGGTCAGCCAGACAGCATCTCCTAACTGCGTCTCTTCTGGGCTTTGACTAACGGACTTTTGCTGGACTGGGAATAAGTGGAGTGGAATAATAGTAGGACGCGAGAGGAGGGGTGTGTGTGTGTGTGTGTGTGTGTGTGTTTTCAAGACAGGAGTGAAACTTTTGTCCAATCGCACAGCGGAGCATCTGCTGCGCTCGCCAATGAGGAGGCAGAGAAAAGCCGTGCGTTTGTGGGGAACTCTGAAGGGGGTATGTGCGTGTAAAAAACAAAAACAAAGACCAAAATAAAACCTTTTTAATCATATGATTAATAAAATAGCACCAAAATAATAAAAATATATAGAAGCAATAAAAATCAACTTATCAAAACTGTTAAATTACATATAAAATTTTTTATATATATATATATATATATACATACAGTTTAAGTCAGCATAATTAGCCTCTCTTTGAATTTTTATTTCTTTTTTTAATATTTCCCAAATGATGTTTAACAGAGCAAGGAAATTTTCACATTCTGATAATATTTTTTCTTCTGGAGAAAGTCTTATTTGTTATATTTCAGCTAGAATAAAAGCTATTTTAAGGTCAAAATTATTAGCCCCTTTAAGCTCTATATTTTTTCGATAGTCTACAGAACAAGCCATCGTTATACTATGATTTGCCTAAATACCTTAACTTGCCTAATTAACCTAGTTAAGCCTTTAAATGTCACTTTAAGCTGTATAGAAGTGTCTTGAAAAATATCTAGTCAAATATTATTCACTGTCATCATGACAAAGATAAAATAAATCAGTTATTAGAAATGAGTAATTAAAACTATTATGCTTAGGAATGTGCTGAAAAAAATCTGCTTTCCGTCAAACAGAAATTAGGGAAAAAAAATAAACAGGGGGGCTAATATATTTCTATATCTTTGGAGTGCCAGAACATGGAATATTTATGGCTAACAACATGGATTTTTTTTGCTTTTTAAATTTACCATTCAAAAAATTTGCAAACCACTGAATATATAAAGACCCTACTGATTAATAATAAGACTAAATGTTAAGACAAACTGTGTGTTTAATTCCTTGAACTTTTGTTTTGTCGATAAAAATTCATTTATTATATGTTTACTGAAAGTTTTTGAAGCACATCTTGCTGCTCAGTATATAAACTGTTAATATTGTTAATTATTTTTGTTGTTTGACAGTTTATTATTTATTAATGTTTTTTTTAATCTTTTTAATTTACAAATTTGTAGGGTGGACAAAGGAAATCCACATGTCTGTATTTGTTTCAACTTTGTTTAAACATGATTAAAAAAATCCATAAATAAATAGCAAAAATAAAATAAATGTTTACAGAAGTTTTATTAATAAAATATTTGCAGATGTAAAAAAAAAACTAAATCAAAAACAATAACATGACATAATGTAGCCTATAAATGTCATCTGCCTCATCCGGAACGGTGACGAGTCTGCATACAGACTGGAGGTGGAGCGGCTGGCGTTATGGTGCAAATACCTGGAGCTGAACTCGCTCAAAACAGTGGAGATGATGGTGGACTTTAGGAGAAACTCCCCTGCTCTCCCCCCGCTCACCACCTTGAACTGCACTGTGGCTTCAGTAGAGTCATTTAGGTTTCCGGGCACCACCATCTCTCAGGATCTGAAGTGGGACTCTATCATGAAGAAAGCCTAGCAGAGACTGTACTTCCTTCGTCAGCTGAGGTAGTTTAACCTGCCACAGGAGCTGCTCGTGCAGTTCTACTCAGCTGTCATCCAATCCATCCTCTGCACTTCAATCACCGTCTGGTTCGGCTCAGCTGCCAAAACCAACCTCCGTAGACTACAGCGAATAGTCCGGACTGCTGAACGAATCACTGGCACTACCCTTCCTACATTTCAAGAACTGTACTCTTCCAGAGTGAGTAAAAGGGCTTGCAAAATCACTCTGGACACCTCGCACCCAGCACACTACCTGTTCAAACCGATACCGTCTGGTCGGCGCTTCAGAGCACAAAAACAGCCAGACACAGGAAAAGTTTCTTTCCTCAGGCCATCTACCTCATGAACAGTTAAATATACCCCAACTGTGCAATAAATATGTGCAATACTTTCTCATACGCACTTGTACACAGCACCTTATATCAATATACAATGCAATACTTTCTCCATTCGCACTTGTACTCAGCAACTTATAACCCGTATATTTATAACAAATCTGTACAACTCAACATCCAGATTTCTTGACTAACTGCATCTCTGTTTAATGCTTATTGTCTTTTTTTCTCATATTTATTTTGTGTTGTCACTTGTCCACTTGTACACTGGAAGCTTCTGTAGCCAAAACAAATTCCTTGTGTGTGTGAAGCACACTTGGCCATAAAACTGATTCTGATTCTAAATCATTAATTTTCCTTTGACTTAGTCCCTCAGGAGTCGCCACAGTGGAATGAACCACCCACTATTACAGTACATGTTTTACGCAGTGGATGCCCTGCTAGCCGCAACCCAACACTGGGAAACACCCATACACTTTTGACACACACTCACATACACTACGGCCAATTTAGCGTATCCAATTCACCTGTACTGCATGTCTTTGGACCATACCTGCCACCACCCCCGTTTTCCCGGGAGTCTCCTGTATTTCAGACCCATCTCCTGCCACCCTCCCTTTTTGTTATTTCTCCTGGAAAACTCCCGAAGTTTCAAAAATTAAAAAAAAAAACTTAAATTTTTTTCCATCTCCCGGACTTTCAGAGACAAATCTTGGCAGATATGCTTTGGACTGTGGGGGACACGGGAGCACCCGGAGGAAACCCACACAAACACGAGGAGAACATGCAAACTCTACACAGTAATGCCAACTGACCAAGCTGGGGTTCGAACCAGCGACCTTCTTGCTGTGAAGCGATTGTGCTACCTGCTTTTTACTATAATCATTTTGTAACGCAGTAAATAAATAATTTAATTCACAAAGAAAACTCGGAAAATTGGGTAAACATTAAGAAAATTTACATTTGTAAATATAATATTTACTCATTAGAATAAATAAATTGCCTATAAATTGTCACGAGAAAAGTATCACACATGGAAAAATCAATGTTAAACTTACATTTTGATGTTAAATTTTGCTAAATTTTATTTATAAAGTTCGTCTGATTTTGGTGCATGCTTAGACATGCTCCTTGAACAGACAACTTCTAGAAACTGCAACCTATCTACGCCATCTTGGCTCTAAATTGCCGCTCTACCGCGTGTACTCCACATCCATTCTTGAGCCATAATGACTCCCGTTGCGCCGGGGTCTCGATCCACCAGTAAATAGGCATTGTGGGATAAGGGCGGAATTGCAGCGGTTTCCGGATTCCCTGGATTGGCCTGCTTGAAAGAAAGAAAACAAGGGAGGTGGAAAAACTCTAGAATTGCTGTTTTATCACACGTTTGTAAAAGGTAAGGAAAAGTTAGTGAAAGTTTCTTCGCGTTTGTAGCCGGAAGTGATGAGTTTGCATCAACTCCCGCGCGGCTTCACCAACTGTTGCATGTCAAAGTTACACACAAATGAAGTTTCATGAAAGAATGTCGATGTTTTTTTCCTCGATAGCTTGTTTCTCTGTCAGATCACACATAAGGGTTTTGTTTTATTTCGCTCGTGTCAGTTTTAGAAGTGTTACGTGTCCTGAATTAAGGCATTTTATCAAGCAGGGTGTGGACGAGAGGAGGTGTTTCTCCTCAAATGAAGTACCATTCAAATCTACACACTGTTATCCGTTTCATTAATAAATTATTAAGGAATTTGGCATCCGTGAATTCAGAGAGAGGGGTTTGGGGGAGTCTGGGAGAGGATGGCCAGAGTTTGACAGCACATCTCAAAGTTTAATAGCGTTTCTCTCTGAAACAAACCTCCTTGCTTGAACACATACTCCCGACAGGACAGCTAACATACCAGGATATACATTCATTATTTAATGTTTCAGAGAAATGCACACCTGCTTGTAAAGTTCTGCCAGTCTCAAATACAATTTTTAAAAATGTTTTTCAAGGCAAGGCAAGTTTATTTATATAGCACATTTCATACACAATGGTATTTCAAAGTGCTTTACATAATAATAATAATAACAGAGACAAGTAAATAAAAACAACAAAGAGTAAAAATGATTAAAAACAAATTAAAATGTGTTAAAACTGGTTTTAAAGGAACAAAAAAAGACAATAGTGCTATCTGTCTGATGTTACACAGTTATGTTAATGTTATGTCATGTTTAATTTCATATTTATCTCTGTAAAATCATTCATTTCTATTCAGTACAACGAGTTTATTTATATAGTAAGCAATCTTGTCAGACATTAATAATAAATTGGTGATATATTTAAAGACTTTAGGAATCACAGAACAGCCATGAAATGGATATTAATTGTCATTTTAAATAGTTATACTTCACTACTCTCCTTTAAGTTATTATGTTTGACCCGTTTGTTTACGCATTTAATTAAATATGATATTTATTATGTTTGTTAGTGTTATGTGGGGTTATAAAACTGAAAAAGTGTACTACATATTTAAAGTTTATTAGACTTTGTATGTGTCATGTTTATTTAAATATTTTCCTCTCTTTAAAATCATACATTTTACCATAATTTACTGAAGACGCCCACTAATATGTCGTTCAGTGCAATAATAGTTTATTTATATAGTAACAAATCTTGTCAGACAATAATAATAATATATTGATGACATATTAAAAATCTCTATTTAGGGATCACATTGCGTGTGAAATGGGTATTAATCGATTAATAAAGGGACTAAGCCAAAAAGAAAATAAATGAATGAAAAAATAATCTCCTTCAAACTATTATGTTTGACCTGTTTGTTTAATTAAACATGATATTTTTATGTTTGTTAATGTTATGTGGGGTATTAAAACAATAAAATGGCAATACATATAACAGATCTTGTTAGACAATAAGAATAATAAATTGATGACATATTAAAAAAACTCTATTTAGGAATCATAGAACAGCTTTGAAATTGATATTAATATTCATTATAAATCCTTAAACTTCACTACTCTCCTTTAAACTATTATGTTTGACCTGTTTGTTTAATTAAACATGATATTTTAATGTTTTGAATTTTATGTGGGGGAGTAAAACAATAAAAGTGTAATGCATATTTAAAGCATATTACAGTTTGTATGTGTTATGTTTAATTATATATTTTCCTCTGTAAAATCATACATTGTACCATAATTTACTGAACACACCCACTAATATGTCGTTCAGTGCAATAATAGTTTATTTATATAGTAACAAATCTTGTCAGACAATAATAATAATATATTGATGACATTATTAGGGATCACAGTGCAACTGTGAAATGGATATTAATAGTCATTTTAAATTGTTATACTTCACTACTCTCCTTTAAACAATTGTTTTAACTGTTTGTTTACGCATTTAATTAAATATGATATTTATTATGTTTTATTAAACAATAAAAGTATATTAGACTTTGTCATGTTTAATTTAAAATTTTCCTCTTTAAAATCATACATTTTAAAATGGGTTAGTTATGGGTTAGTTGTTTGTTAATGTTATGTGGGGTCATTAATCAATGAAAATGTAATACATAAAGTATCACACTTTGTATGTGTCATGTTTAATATCCTCTCTGTAAAATCATACATTTTACCATGATTTACTGAAGACATCCACTAATATGCGTTTATAACAATAGTTTATGTAGTAAAAAAAGAGGAGACAGTAATAATAATTTGATGGCATTAATATAATTAAATATTTATACTTTACCACTCTTTTTTAACCTATTAGATTTTATCAACTTGATTAATTATGATGTTTTTTATTGTTTGTTAATGTTATGTGGGGTCATTAATCAATGAAAATGTAACACATAATTAAAATGTCACACTTTGTATGTGTCATGTTTAATATTTTCCTCTCTGTAAAATCATACATTTTACCATGATTTAAGACGTCCACTAATGTGTCATTCAGTACAGTAGTTTATATAGTAAACATATTGTCAGACAATATTCACTTGTTGACATATTGAAAGACTATTTAAGGATTATAGAAAAGCTATGAAACAGATATTTGTTGTCACCTTAAATCTTTATTCTTCCCTATTCCCTTCAAACTATTATGTTTTACCTGTTTATTTAAGTTAAGTTGTGCATAGTGTATGTGTGTGAATGCAAGAGTGTGTGGATGTTTCCCAGTGTTGCGGCTGGAAGGGCATCCACTTCGTAAAACATGTGCTGGATAAGTTGGCGGTTCATTCCGCTGTGGCGACCCCTGATTAATAAAGGGACTAAGCTGAAAAGAAAATGAATGAATGAATAGATGTGGCCATTTTTTAGATATTAGTACACAGTAGTTTTTCATTATTGTTGCTAGTATAGAATAGTATTGAAATCATGCATGTTATATACAATATTTGTATGCAGCTTCTTTTGTACTGAAATACAGTGCCTTGTCTGATAATATTTTTTCCTCTGAACAAAGTTTTATTTTGGCTAGAATAAAAGCACTTCTTAATTATTCATGAACCCTTTTAAGGTCAAATTTATTAGCCCCTTAAGCTAATTGTTTTTCAGACTGTCTCCAGAACAAACCATCGTTATACAATAACTTGTCTAATTACCCTAGCCTGCCTGGTTAACCTAATTAACCTAGTTAAGGCTGCTTCAATCTTTTACTTTCACCCTAGTACTTAGTCATTTTAGCAAACACCTCAGATGCTGTTGGCTGGTTCCTGTTGGTTGTGCACCTTTTTTACCGACGCCATTATAACGACAGAGATCACTGCCTATTCACAAGAAAAAAGTGATTGACAGGTGGTAATTATGTGTGTAACTTGCCTTTATTCATTTACTGTATGATTTGTTATGGGTAAAACAAAGACCATGCAGGTCAGGTAGTTTAAACGGTAGGCTACAAATAATTAATTTGTTATTAATTATTCATAATCGAATCGAATCGTGACTTAAGAATCGAAAATGTAATCGAATCGAGGATTTGGAGAATCGTGACACCCTTAGCCTTGTTGTTTCAGAGTGGAATGAAATACTCCAGGCAGCTCGAATCCATCAAAATTGTATCTTTTGGCTTTACTTGTGTTAAAATAACCTTGAGCGAACTGAAAGGAAATTCCCACTTTATAATGAGCTGGATTTTTGCTTTTGGCAAAACATGTGACTGGTAAACATGAGTGTCTGTTCATTATAAAGCACTGCTAACAGTTGCAGAATATTTTATTAGCTTATTTTCCTTCAGAACGTGTTTTTTCTGCTTGTATAATAAATCTACTGTCATTCTGGCTTTGTGCTGAAAATTATTTGAATGAGGTAATAATTCTGGCCAAGCGTTGTGTAAGATATATCAATGTTTCACTGCATAATTTCTTTTTAGGACAGTAAAAATGCTGATTTTAGCATTTACATAAGCTATTATTCACTGTAAAAAGTGCTGGGCTCCACATAATTAATTTGTGTTGGGACAATATGAAGGAATAAAGTTAATTTATTAGTTTTTACAAGTTTTAAGTGGATTGAACATAAACAAGGCGGCACGGTGGCTCAGTGGTTATCACTGTTGCCTCACAGTAAGAAGGTCGCTGGTTCAAGTTCAGGCTGGGTCAGGTGGCTTTTCTGTGCACTCAAAAATATATATATATATATATATTTTTTTTTTTTTTGCTTGTTCAAACTACTTATTTAGATTTCATAGAGACAGCTTAATTTCCTTATGTTCAATTCACATAAATTTGTTAAAAGTGTTAAGTTGATCAATTTGTGTTGGGATAACATGAATGAATCGTGTGGAACCCTGCATGTTTTAATGTGTGTGTGTTGTTTGCATGTTCTCCCCGTGTTGACGTGGGTTTCTTTCGGGTGCAAGGGCATCCGCTGCGTAAAACACATGTTGGAATAGTTGGTGGTTCATTCCGCTGTGGCCTCTAAAAATAGAGACTAAGCTGAAGGAGAATGAATGAACATTAAACAAATAAGTTATTCCTAAAAGCAATCAAGAATAGTGTTGTTTCAATTAGTTTTAAATAATTTGAACAAACAGCAAACATAGTTTTTTGAAGTGTTTGAATGTTTGGGTTGGTAGATTGATTGATTATAAAAAAGTGGTTCATTCTGCTGTGGCAACCCCAGATTGATAAAGGGACTAAGCCGAAGGAAAATGATGAAATGAATAAATGTGAAAAGTATGTTATGCTCAGCAGGTCTCAATCTATTCGATAATATACAGAATTATTGTGAAATATTTACGGAATTTAAAAATAAACGTTTTCTTTTGTAATCTTAATAATGTATAATTTATTTCTGCTATGCAAAGTTGATTTTTCAGCATCATTTTTGATCTGCAGTGTCACAGAATCCTTCAGAAATCATTTATATAATTTACAGGTGTCAAAGCCAGTTCCTGGAGGATCACAGCCCTGCACAGTTTAGTTCCAACCCTGCTTCAACAAACTTACCTGCAGGTTTCAAACAAGCCTGAAGGACTCAATTAGCTTGATCAGGTGTGTTTAATTAGGGTTGGAACCAAATTGTTCAGAGTTGCGGCCCTCCAGGAACTGGATTTGACACCTGTGATATAAATATTTGCTGCTCAAGAAATATCTTGTGCTGCTTCACATTTTTTGTAGAAACTTTATTCCAAAATTCTTTGATCGTTCAGAAAAACATATTTAAGATATAATTAATATAATATTTGCATATATTTTAATGAAATTTGGGTTAAAAGTTCAGAGCTTGCTATTTGAAAACAAATAAAGCATTAATTGAGCCTGTTGAATTTTATACAATATTAAAAAGGGTTTATTTCATCCCAAATTGTGACAAACCATTAGGTCCTATGTAAATGTAACACAAACAAATAACCCAGCTGTTAATTTTGTTCATATTTGACCCAAAACCAAGTCGAAATAACTTTTTTAAGAGTGTAGACAAACTTCTGTCAGTCAATCAATCAATCAATCAATCAATCAATCAATCAATCAGTGAGGCACCGTTATTGGACAATAATCTTGCCGTTTTGAAAGTTTAAAGTAAATCCTTTAACATGGATCTCTAAAACGTTCAATGAAGAAGTTTCTGCCATCTTGGCTCTATACGTACCTGTCATCATGTGTTTTTGTCTCCTCTTTATTTACATCTTTAACCTTTCACCCATCCTATTTCTTCACTGAACCATATATGCGTTATTTCTGTCTGCTTTAAAGTGATTCAAGGTGACGGAGGTCATGAGTCGGCACGTTTTACTCTTCAGCTCCAGAGCTGTTATGAACAGAAGATCAGTTGTGCAATAACAGTGTATTTAGACATATGCCAATATCCAATATGTCGTAGTAATGAACAGGCACAATGTTGATATCGTGGGCGCTTCAAAATACCGTAAATGAGCAATTCCATGCAAACGTCTTGCCATGAAAAATATTTTCAAACAGTTATATTTGATTTAGCAAAGTCACACAAGTGGCAATTTTACATCCGTCATATCCACAACAGAGAGGATTTACATCAATAACCAAACTTTTCCCTCATAAATGCAAAAATGTACAATAAAATAAAACATGTTTGTTCTAGAGCAAACTCTTGTGCAGTTTAATTCAAAGAAATTTTACAAGTACGTTGTGTACTGTAAACTTGCTATTGTTTTTTGTCACATCTATACCACATGTTAATTTTCCTAATTTAAAATATCAAAAATGTTCATAGTTTGATATTTTTCCCATGACTAGTTTATGGGAAATTAGTTTGATCAGGTGTGTTTAATTAGCATTGGAACTAAACTGTGCAGAGCTGCGGCCCTCCAGGAACTGAGTTTGACACCTGGGCAATAAAGCAACACACTGACTATTTGTTGGTTATTATACCTGTTAAAGTACTTTTTTGCAGCTTAGGTCAGGATCCTGATAATACTATATGTCATGACAAAAGCTTTAGCAATTAATTGCAATAAGGAAATGTGTAGAAGCCTTGCTGTATAGTGACTTTTTGCTGCTTTTCTGTTCTGACTGTAAATGTGGCATTGCAGTCACGAGCTTACCATCCACTAAGCTCCATCAGGAATTTCGCTAAGAGTCTCAAAACCATTTTAACGTAAAAAAACAGCAAATCTTTTAAGTCAGGTCACCACCTGTGGGTGAGGTGCAGTTCAAAGCTGGTGTGTTTGTTAAATCTCTGAGCTTAATATACATGCTAATGCAAAAATCACCCCTGGTGTAATAGCTGCTGCAATAATGAGGCCACTTGATTAATCTGAGACTACAGTTTATCCTTCTCATAATTCCCAGCCAGCAATAACAAGACCTCCCAATGTGTGATAGAGCAGTGTCCAGCATTATAAAAGCAGTGCCGCTACGCCCACAATCTGACATTCATCCTAAATTAGTTTCCGTGCCTTTCAGAGAACTGTTTTTCCCATCTTGGGAGTAAAAGCATTTATGATTATAGAAAAGAAGAATTCAGCCTGTTAGCATTACAGCTGTGTGTGTGTGTGTGTGTGTTTGTGTGTGTGTTTAAAGGGGACCTGTTATGAACCTTTTTACAATGTAAAATTAGTCTCTGATGTCCTTAGACATTGTGTGTGATGTTTCAGCTCAAAATAATCACACAAATAATGTTTCATAACCATTTTGTTCGCTTTGTATTCAAATGAGATTGTGCTCTTTTCAAAAGAGGGCGGAGCTACAGATGCCTGTATGTCAGCATAGTGGCAGATTCAAAAACAAGACTCATGGTGCGCTCACCCCAGACACGGATGAAGCATCAAGCGCGAGTGATTTATGTTAAAGGTGCAGTAGGTGATTGTCTTCAGAAACATGTTTTGTTGTGCTGGTTGAAAGTCTCTTCACGGTCTAATTGTAATGATTACAGTAAATGATCTAAATGTGTTTATATGTATTTTTATATTCTGGGTAAAGCATAAAACAAAAAAATGTTCATCCAATTAAATAAAGAGTTGGACCGTCATCTCCCTTAATTCCGATAAGCACGTCAGGCTGTCTGTCAGCAAATGTAGATTCCGACTTTTGCGCATGTGTTCACGCAGATCCGCCATTAGCGCGTGACCGTCTGCATCACAAACACATGCGCTCCGAGCAAGATGCGGGCCACTCGCAGATGCCGAGTCGGAGCCGGAGGCACCGAAGGACAGCCGAGCTCGGCCCGATTACTGTAAAGCCAGGCGCGGGTATAATTCGCCCTTAATGCGGCCGCGCAGTCACGAGACGGACCGGAAGAAATCAAATGATGAATTGAAACTTTTAAAAACCTGAATCAATATTGGAGTTACTTTAGCACGCTGGAGGAAGGACGACACCATGGCTGAAGTATTACTGTTAGACAGGTAGTGTTCTGTTTTGATTATTTCATTTAATTTGTGTTTGTTTATTCATCTTATTTTTGAATTTTCATTTTGTTTCATATCTTTTATTTTAATATATATTGTATTTTTATTTTATTATATTTGTTTTTATTTTTGTTATGTTTCATATTTTTATTATAAATTTAATTGATTTAATTTAATTACATTTTTTTATTTTTGTATTTTTATTTTTGTTTTGTTTAAATTTTTTTAATATATATTTTAATTTTGTATTTTATTTGTTTTTATTTCATTTTGCTGACCATTGCTAAGGTAACACTTCAAATCGGCCTGACCAAGTTGTTTGACTTACTTGGACTACACTTGGTTTTGACCCATATTTGTAAAACCTATACACAAAATCATGATTTAATACAGCAGCACTCAAATAACATATTTTTATATACACTTAATAAAAATGCTGGGTTGTTTTAACCCAATATTGAGTCAAATATGTACAAATCCAACATTGGGTCAAGTTTTTCAATTAAATATAAATTACACCTTTTAACACATTGATAGGATTTGTAATTGCATATGACCAAACGTTTGGTTAATACAACTCATCATTTTTATAAAGTGTAGCATATGACCTCCTTAAACAATATGGTAAATATTGAAGACATTGAGCTTAAATTGACACATTTTTAATGTAGTTTTGTGTTTTAATGTTTTAAAGAAGTCATTTATGCTCACAAAGTCTGATCAGAGATGCAGTAAAAAACTCCGTAATATTGTTTTATTGATTACTTTTAATATAAGTTTTATTGTTTAAAAAAATTGTAATGAGAAATATTTTATGTTTTAATTAATTCCTCTGATGGCAAATCAGATCAAATCAAATCATTTGTCGTGTCATGGGAGTAAAAACACTCATAATCATAAAAATGAAGAACAATGTTACAGCTGCTAGATCTTCACAGTGACGAATTCCAACTCTGAATTAAACACACCTTCACCCGGACCCCATAAAACACACTTGAGTGTTTTTGGGTGGTTTAGTGAGTGTGTTTGTGTGTATATGCGTATGTGTGTGTGTGTGTGTGTGGCCTCATTTATGAGGAGTGGTGAAAATGTAGGAAAGCGTTTCCAGGAAGATGAAAGATAAACAGCATTGTTCCCTCCCTGTCATCGGCCCTCACTCTCCTCTTCATGTCTAACACACACACACTTCAGAACAGTGTGTTCCCCCTCCACCCGACACAGATCTCACTGTGTGTGTGTGTGTGTGTGTGTTTGCTCGTGCGTGTGTGCGTGTGTGTGTGTGGGACAGTCAGAATGATGGAGAGTTTTTTTTATTGGCCACTAGACTATGACCATTGTCGTGTTTTTAGAATTATTTTAGCTATATATCTATTTTTATGATGCTTATGTGTGCGTTTAAATCTTATAATATTAGATAAAATTAAAATATCGGGTTACATGCTGGCTCAGTAGTTAGCACTGTCAAGCAAGAAGGTCGCTGGTTCGAGTCCTGGCTGGGTCAGTTGGCATTTCTGTGTGGAGTTTGAATGTTTTCCCCATGTTGCCCTGGGTTTCCTCCGGGTGCTCTGGTTTCCCCCACAGTTCAAACACGTGCACTATAGGTGAATTGGGTAAACAAAATTGGCCATTATACATGAGTGTGAAAGAGTGTGTGTGAAGTAGAATGAATGAATGAAAATCAAAAAAATTTATAAAATTTTATCATGTTTAAAAAAATAATATTAAAATATATTTATTATAATTTAGGAACAAGAATTAATATTTTTATTGAAAATGCCAATGGACGTTTGTGATTGTTTTTATATGTTTTTTTTTCTCCATACATTCAGTCATGCATCCTTTTATTTACATTGTGAGTTAGGTCAGTGGCTGTTACCTTTATTATTTTTAATGGAGTTTTTTTTTCATTCATTCATCCATTTGTTCATTCTTTCATATGCATATTCATTTTGTTAAATAAATTCATTTGTTTTTAAATTAATATTTAGCAAGGAAAGTTCAGACGTCAAAGTTCAGTTAGTAATTTAAATAAAGCTTTAATTTATTTATTATCTTTCTATTCGGTAAAAAAAATCCATAAGTTTCTTCTAAAAATACTGCGAGCAGCTCTAATTAAACACTGGCGACTTTAGTTGTTATTAACATTGATAATGATATGTGCATCTTAAGAAGCAAACAACCATTTCAGAATGATTTCTAGAGGATCATGTTATTTATTTATACATTTATTGTAATTAAATATTATGTCAAAATATTTGTCATTGAAATGAAAATTAAATTAAAATGTATTTAAATTAATTAATTAGTATAGAAAAGAATTACTAAATTTAAGTTGGTTTATTGTATTTTAAATATTGTCTAGATTTCAGTAGATCTGAAACTACACAGAAAAAAAATTTACTGGATTTACTTATGTGGTTGGAAACAATTGATATGGGCTGAATTTAAA
>NC_133183.1:6097500-6190000 GCF_049306965.1 Danio rerio | reverse complement strand
TGATTCATTGATTCATTCATTCATTCATTTCATACATCTTTATACAGGGTGTCTGGAGTCTTAAAGTCTTAAAATGTCTTAAATCTCAAAATCAAAATTTTAGTCCTTTAAGTTTTAAATTTACTGAAATATTGTGTTGTAGGTCTTAAATCTTTTTAAAACAGCTCTTAGTTTTCTTTGTTCATGTATTGCTACCCAATCTGGCCATTAATGTCCATCCAATCCCCAACAATCCATCTTAATGTAACTTTTAACTTTTTTATTTAAAAAGGTTGTTTTGAACTCTAATTATCATAATGTTTTAGTTATTTTCCTTGCTATAACAAGAAGTGCGTCTTGTACTTACTGCTGAGGACACCGACCTGGACAGATTGTTGTGCAAAGATTTAGTTTATTTTAGTTTTTGACACTTTTTAAACATTTGTTCTTTATTTATTTTAAAGAAAGTTTATGTTGGGGGAAAAAGTGTATGGATTAGTAGAGTTTGCTTGTTTTCACACAGTATTAAAAATATTTTGCTGAGAAATATCTAAAATGTTTTAATTTTATATTATTAAACTATTATTGTATTATTAAATGTATTAAATTATAATAACTTTTGATAGGGCAAATATTCGTTGGGAGGTTTAGTTGGAATAAAATACACAACATTTTTTAAAAATCATAATGTTTATTTATGTATACTAATGTTTACTTCACATTTTAAAACAGCATTTAACTTAAGCTGACTGTAATAAACCTGGTATGCGAGCACAGAGATCACACATAAAACTGTCTGAATGCAATTCGATTAGATAATAAAATATCAAACACATTTTAATTAAAAACAGACAAATACTATTCAGGGACGAACCATTTCACAGGCATGTTTGAAGTGACACTTGCTTTTAGTGTGTCCAAAAAGTGTCTGTTCTGTGGAAGAAATATATTCTTCATCATAATGTTATTCACGCTGGAATGCAGAACATTTCAGAGTTAGATGCTCAATAGATATAAAATCCCCTCAAATCCCTTGTTGAGCGCTTTGTCTGTTAAAGCTTTTGAGAATAAAAAAGTTGTTTTCAAGAAAATAATCCCGTCTGGAGCTCAGGGCTTCTCAGAAAACACTCATAGATCTTTTCATGTTGAATCAGTATTGAATTTTTATGTGATTTCTTGTGATTAATGTGTTTTGTCTTCGTGCGCTAGCTCAGATGTTTCAGACATGTAAATGTTTTCAAGAAAATAATCCTGTCTGTATTGCTGAGGACTTCTTAGAAAAAAATCATGTTGCATCAATCAATATATTGTGTGGTAACACTTGTAGTTGTGTTCATAAGACTGTCATTAAACCTTTATAATCATGATATGACTCATGATGAATTTCAGTGAGATTTTATGCATGCCTTTAACTACTTTTATTGTCATTCGCTCAGTTATGTCATTTTAAATGCAAAGATGACATTGTTTATGACAACTTGACATAAACAAATACATCACAACCTGTTTTTGTCTTTGTCAGGACAACTTGACATTACCAAGACAACAAAACTTGTCATAAATCTGTCATAAACATGATCGTCATGAAGCCATTATAAATATGTCATGAATTTTTTAACAGCGTCTTTCATTTTTTTTGGACCTTGACTACTTTCTCTTTCTTAGATTTCACTCTCCAGAGCATCTGACATCATGTTCTTCCCTCAGGACTTGCGTTTAGGCTTCCCCTGCCACAATACGCCTAAAACATGGATTGGCAGGGAAGCGTTTTCTCTCGTCAACTGCAGGCAAAGAGTTAAATGAAAGTTTATCGATTTGACGCACATCGTAATACCAGCCATACATTCATTTATTCATTCATTCCTTTTCTTTTTGGCTTAGTCCTTATATTAATCTGGGGTCGCCACAGCGGAATGAACCGCCAACTTATAACTTATGGTTAACTTCCAGCTGCAACCCATCCTTGGGAAACATCCTTACACACTCATTCACACTCGTACACTACGGACAATTTAGTCCACCCAATTCACCTGTACCGGATGTCTTTGGACTGTGGGGGAAACCGGAGCACCCGGAAGAAACCCACGCTAATGCAGGGAGACCAGCCATACATGTAAAGCAAAAATAATGTCCTTCAATTCGGTCAAGTCACGTCCAGTGGCCGTCGCCCTAGAATCAATCTCCATCATTGTAAGCTGCTTGCTTTTCTGTCTGTTCCATTGCTCCGATTGTTAGATGTTTGCTCCCACTTTCTTTTGCAGTCTGAAGCGTGTCAAACGCACGAAACATCCAATTTGCACAGTATCATTCGCTGGATTGCACCACAGAATGCCTAATTGCATATTTGCATTGACTTCATATGTAAATCACTCACGCCTGACACTTCTTCTGCGTCTGCTTACTACATAGGATGCAAAACAATTCCCCCCACTCTCATGTGAATGATTCTGAGGGCACTGGTAAGACGTAATTTTTCGAGAGACACTCAAATACATCCTCTGCACTGCGTTTGCAATGTTTATAAGTCATGTAAAACAATCAGTTGCTAACTGAAACAAATCTAATTTGATTATATGGTTTAGAATTGGATGTTTATTTCATGAGGCCAAACTCTTTCTACTTTGCTGTATGTTGAAGCCTGCCTAATCACTGTAGCCTGACGGATGAACAAATCCAATTATGAATAAATAGGATATCTTGTAAGATACTGCATGATCCAAATATAGTATTATTTGATACATTTTTAAAGTTTTCATTTCTGTTTGGGCATGAAATCCACGCCAAAACCACCCTTCTAATGGGATCAGTTTAATCCAGATTTTTTTTTAGATCAAAGTGATCCAAATGCTACAAAAAAGGTCTGAAAAACCCAAACTAAAGGTTTGATCCGGATCAAAACCAAGATTGGATTATGTGATCTAATCTATTTATGTAATCCATTTATTATTTTGAAAAACCCATTTTCAAGATTTGATTCAATACCTTATCCAAAATCCTAGTGGATTACTTTTGAAAAACTGGGCCCTGGTCATTATTTAAATTTTGTAATTGTTTTGCATTTGCACGATAGCAAAAACTGCAATTTTTTGTTGATGGATTTTTGCGTTGGATTCAAGGATTGCAAAATCGCGAAAAACTATTGCATCTGATAAATGAGCAATATCACACGAGTAGCAGTGCGATATGGCTGTATATCGGCACTGGTGGGAGGCGTGCATTGCACGTGCATTGCAGTGCCGATTTAAGCCATATCGCACTGCTACTCGTGTGATATTGTGTTTATACAACAGTTTGACGGCATAATTGTGTATAAAAACAAAATCAAACATGGAGAGTGTCAAAAACCCTTTTGTATGAGGAACTACTTTCTTCCAGATTCAAATCATAAGCTGACAGTTAAACAGTTGAGTGTGCATCTTTTAAACTTAAGATCTGTAGTGTCTGCTTTTTGCTGGCTGTATGTGGGCGGAGTAAAGCAGGTCGCACACCAGAAGCGCCGCTCGGCGCCGCGACACGGCGCGTACATGACAGATTAAAGTATCGCACACCAGACGCGCACATTCGAATGATATTTAACATGAAACTAATCAGATGGCGCTCTGTGGCGCGGCTGAAAAATGAACTGCGTCCTGAGCCGTCGCCGGGCGCCGCCGACAGCCGCCGACTTGCGGCGCCGGTGTGTGTATCCTGATAGAAACCTATGATTAGAATTCTAAAATACGTGGCGCTGCGCGGCGCGCCGCCGAGCGTCGCTTCTGGTGTGCGACCTGCTTAATACACAAAGGGTAAAGAGGCTGTAGGAGTTCTGATATTGCAGAATATCGCACGGCTATCAGCCAATCAGATTTGAGAACCAGACAGAACTGTTGTATAAGCATGCATAAAATCTTAATCGCATTCAAGGGTTGGTGACAGTCTTATGAACACCCCTTCAAGTAAAGTGTTACCACAGTGCTTAATCAGATGTTTCAGACATGTAAACATGAGTGTTTTTGTTGTGTTTGCAGAGAAGATTGAGCGAACGGTTCAGATTGAAGCGTCTACAGTAGAAATCGAGGAGCGAGGAGTGAAACTCCGGCTCACTGTTGTGGACACACCGGGATACGGAGACGCCATCAACAGCCAGGACTGGTAAGTGTGTGTGTGTGTGTGTTTACTGAGATAATGATGTGTGTTGTGGTCATAACATTGCATTTTCACTGGTCCCACATGACAAAAATTTATATAATTAGCATTGACGTCACTTTAAATGGTTAAACATTTTTTGTCTTCCTTACCGTACGTTCACACCGAAAGCGGCGACAGCGTCAAAGTAGCCGGAAGTCATTCATTTTCAATGAGAGTCGGCGGCGATAGGCGGCGATAAGCGGCGAGGAGCAGCGCGGCGCGTCTTCGCCGGCGTGAGCGTCGAGGAGAGTTGAAATGAAGTCAATTTAATGGTAATGAGCTATGACGCGGTTCAGCGGCAAGCAATCAGAATGAAGACGTCCATCGCTTGATAGCAGTTCAGAGAACACAGACCTGTGAACTTTGGTTCCGACCACAGTTGTTCCCAAGGGTTTGATTATTGCGGTCGCCGCATTTCCAATTATTTCTAATTTTTTCCTACAGGAACATGCATTAAATAAGTTACTGGCGACTTACTGATGTGCATTAATGTTATATAAATTTATCTTTAAAAAGCGGGAATCTCACGCGATGTGACAGTACAAAACAGCACTGCTGCTTCAGGATATTTCAGACATATGGACACATATTGGATAAATAGAGCAAAGCCACAACACACGCAACTTGATCTTCCATTGTTGTATGAATTTGATAAGAAGTGCGCAACATTTTCACGCTAGAAACATGTTTTATGCAGGAATGTAACTGATATGCTGTAACGGCTCCTTTAAATATGAGATCAATGTAGCGAGTTTTGACGCTCTCGCCGCAGGAGCTGAAGGCAGAGAGCGTTGTTGCCAGGGCGGCCAGAGCGACCTTGGACGCTCTCGCCGCTTTCGGTGTGAACGTACGGTTAGACCTCATGTTATAAAATATGCTGTGTGTTATTACAAGCTTAAAAGTTGTAGACAGCTGATTGTTGAATTAAACTGCTGTTTCATTGTTATAATATGACTTGCACGTAAGCATGGGTTGGTATAAGATTCTGATGGTATGATAACCTTGGATAAAAATATCATGGTACTGGGATTACTGCTCTAAAATGTGCTCTTTTTTTAAATCTCTGGGTACATAATAACAACTTTTTCCCATTAAACACATTATTTTATATGTTAAGAAACCTTTAGAAAATTTTGGAGCAGTAAACAAACTAAATTCAAATTAATCATTGACCTAAGCTGTCTTCATTAGTTTCAAACACACAGATTTCTTTTCTGTTTTCGGAACGACAGTATCGATCCACAGGTGTAAAAGCACCCTTACATTTGATTATTTACCTTCTGTACCTGAATTCTTACCAAATAGAACTCTTTAAGGCCCCGTTTACACTAATTCGTTTTCGTTTTAAAACGCATAAGTTTTGATATGGTTACGCCGGAGTTCTCGAGCGCCGAAAACGGAGCGTTTTGAAAACGCTGGAGAGGCCGTTTTCATTCTGAAACGCTGCTGCTCCGTCTCAGTGTGGATGAGGGAAAACGGAGACATCTGAAAACGGAGGCGGGGCTGTTGAGATTCGCTACCTGATTAGGGCTTTTGTGTCATTGCGTATCCCTCCCTTATTCGTCACGCCCCTATCACATGACTATAACATATGGCTTTAACGCTACTTTAATACAGTACTGTAAACAACAACATGGGCACAGAAATGGGAGCGTTGTTTGCACTGTTGTCTGTTTTAGGCGCCATTGTGCAGTTATTCATTTGTTACGTTTAGTAACAACTCGACCTCGTCGTCTGTCCACAAAAATACCTCTCTTGCTTTTTTTGCCATCGCGTTTAATGTTCAACTGGCGTTTGTTGACTAACAATAACCACATGCCGAGCGAGACGCATGCTTTCTGTTTATACTGGAATGTGCATGCCCAGAGTGCGCGAATGGTCACATGATATACGTTTTTGGCGGCGTAGTGTGGACGGAGATATGTTCAGAGACACTAGGTGAAACGCTAGTGTGGACGCGGATCGTTTTTTATCTAAAACGACGTTTTAAAACTACAACGCTGTGAGATAGCCCAGCGGTAAGGCACAAGGACACAGGAAATTTAAGGCCAAAAAAATATTTATTTAACTTAAACAAACCAATAATCCAACATAAAAACTAGTTGGAAAACAAATTGAGGTCAACAAAAATATAACAGAAATTCAGGAAGTCTGAACACAACCAAACTGACCTACCAAATGAAACAACTACAGAGTATTTATACACAAACGGTGGATCCACTTAAACAACATAGGTGAAACAATAAAACATAACAATTATAAATATAATATTTACTAATCAAACTAATTCTAAATAAAAAACATTTACAAAATACAAGACATAATTACTCAAAATAAACAAATTATTTAAATTAAACAAACAAGTAATATAAAAAGACATATTCAAAGTAAACTTTCCCCCCCCTTATCATTTCGGCACATTGGTTCCGCCACGCGGGATCACCCGGACATAAATCTTTGACGCACACAGGAACCAGCCCTTTGCCAGTAAACATGACGGCCGATCCAGCGGACCACAGCATCATCCTCCACTGCACCCTCCGGTAACTTTAACTCAACAAAAATAACCATAAGTAAACCGAAATAACAGAAACAGTACTAATGTAAACTAGAATGTGTGCACTCCAAACCAGTAAACAATGTACCGAAACTGAAAGAAATTGTGACATGTAATATTTGGAACTTATTTTATAAATAAAGATATGAAATAAAGAGAAGTTGTCAGTCTCTAATTACCTAAAGTTCTTATGGATGTTATGCCTGTTTGTATGCGTGTAGTTGAGCAAGGTGCGCGCTTGTCAGCTAGTGAAGGAGCAGGAGAGTATTGTTTGGGTCTCAGCGAATGTGCGCGTTTCAGCGAATGTGCGTGTATGTGTAAGCGCGTGTGTGTGTGTGTGTGTGTGTCTGAGCGAGTGTGTGCGTTTGAGCGAATGTGCGTGTATGTGCAAGCGCGTGTGTCTAAGTGAATGCGTGTGTGTTTGTGTGTGTGTGTGTGTGTCTGAGCGAATGTGTGCGTGTGTTTGTTACCCTCAGTCTTGTGTGGCCATATGACAGGACATCACACACCCCCTCCCTTCGGGCGTCTCGCTGGCACAGCGGGAAAGATAGTCTGCAGTTACATTTGCCTTGCCAGGAACGTGGTGGACCTTAAATCGGAATGGTTGCATGGCCAGGTACCACCTCGTGATTCGCCCATTAGTATCTCTCATTCTTTCCAGCCATTGGAGTGCTTTGTGGTCCGTTTCCAGTACGAATTCTCTTCCAAGCAAATAATATCTCAAGGAGTCTAAGGCCCATTTCACCGCCAAACATTCCTTCTCAATTGTGGAATAACGGGTTTCTCTTGGAAAGAGTTTGCGGCTAATGAAGACTACAGGTCGTCGCTCACCTGGGGATCCCTGTAACAGTACTGCTCCTAAACCTCTTTCAGAGGCGTCTGTCTGCACAATAAATTCTTTGGTGAAGTCTGGATTATACAGAACAGTGTTGGTTGTCAATGCAGTCTGTATGTCTTTAAATGCAGCCATCCTCTCTTCAGTCCATTGGCATTGATTCGGGCACCGGACACCCACCATGTCAGTCAGGGTAGCAGCTCTACTGGAGAAGTTGGGAATAAAGCGGTTATAGAAGCCTGCCATTCCAAGAAATGATCTTAACTCCTTACGTGTCTGTGGTAAAGGACATTCTTCCAGTGCCTGAATCTTCTTAATCTGTGGTCGCACCACTCCATTGCCAATGACAAAGCCCAGGTATTCTGCCTCTTTCCGGGCTATGGCACACTTCGCAGGATTAGCAGTCAGACCAGCTCTTTGGAGCCGTTGGAAGACTTCATGGAGATGTTGCATGTGCTCCTCCCAGGTTGTACTGTAAATTATAATATCATCAAGATAAGCTGCAGCAAACGTTAACCCTTGCAATACCTGGTCCATAAGCCTCTGAAATGTTGCCGGTGCCCCATGCAGGCCAAAGGGAAGAAATCGGAACTGGAATAGGCCCCACGGTGTCCTAAATGCTGTCAAAGGCCGGGCCCGTTCAGTCAAAGGTATTTGCCAGTATCCTTTAGAAAGATCCAGTGTGGTCAGGTATACTGCTTTGCCCAATCGATCTATTAATGAATCAATACGGGGAGTAGGATAGCAATCAAACTGTGATACAGAATTCAAGTACCGGAAATCAATGCAAAATCGTATGTTTCCATCTTTTTTTGGAACCAGGACCACTGGATGGCACCACTCACTCTGGGAAGGTTCAATGATCCCTAGGCTCAGCATAAAGTCCACTTCCTCCTTCAAGGCCTCTTGCAATTTCTCAGGTATTCTGTAACTCATACGTCTAACCGCAACATCAGGTTTCAGGATCACATCATGTTGGATCAGAGAGGTGTGACCCGGCAACTCAGAAAATATTTGAGGATTGCAAAGAGTGCTAACCTGTCTTCGTTGTTTTTCAGGCAGATGGTCCAGCCTAATGTCAGCAGATGTTGGCTGAGGCAGATATTGATCCTCACACTCCTCATCTCCTTGGACACGGCATACAAGCAGTACCTGTTCAGAACGGGGCACCCACTTTTTTAACAGATTCACATGCAGTATTCTGCTGGCATGCTCCTGACCTGGAGTTGCCACTTCATAAGTTGTAGGGCCTAGCCGGCTCTTGATATTAAAAGGGCCCTGCCACTTGGCCAAAAGCTTGTTCTCCTTGCTAGGCAACATCACCAACACCTTTTCCCCACTCACAAATTCTCTTTCACGTGCTCGCTGATCATACCATGTTCGTTGGCGTTTCTGGGCCTCCGCCATATGGGTTCTTGCCAAAGCTCTCATTTTCTCCAGACGCTCCCGCATTTGCAAGACATAAGCCACAACATTAGTAGGCTCCCGGTCTCCTTTAATACCTTCCCACATCTCTTTAAGTAGGGTCAAAGGTCCCCGAACTTCATGCCCATACAAAAGCTCAAAGGGAGAAAACCCAGTTGATGCTTGGGGAACCTCCCGATAGGCAAAAAGTATATAGGGGAGCCACTGGTCCCAATTCTTACCAGTCTCATCAACAAACTTTCTGAGCATCTGCTTCAATGTTTGATTAAACCGCTCAGTGAGCCCATCAGTCTGCGGATGGTATGGAGTGGTGCGCAGACTCTTAATACCCAGCAACTGGTAGACCTGCTTCAACAGAGTAGACATAAAGTTAGTCCCTTGGTCAGTAAGAATTTCACGGGGTAACCCGACTCTGGAACAGAACTGGATTAAACAGGTTGCCACGTTCTTTGCTTTCATAGATTTCAAAGGGAATACCTCTGGGTACCTCGTAGCATAATCTGTGATAACCAGCAGAAATCGATTACCCAAGCTGCTTTTTTCTACTGGGCCAACGATATCCATGCCCAGTCTTTCAAACGGAGTACTAATCAAAGGAAGTGGCTGTAGTGGTACTCGAGGTGGATGATGGAGAGATACCAGTTGACACTCAGGGCAGCTCTTGCAATACTGAACAACATCAGCCTTCAGACCAGGCCAGTAGAAATACTTCTTGATCCGTTCTATGGTTTTCCTTACCCCCAGGTGGCCAGCCCATGGGATTGAGTGGCTCAAGTGAAGAACAAGTTCCCGAGCCTCCTTTGGAACAATCAGCTGTTTCACTGATCCAATCTGACGGTAGAGTATGTTCTCTGAAATCATAAATCGCTCACAGTTATCATTCATCACTTTATCGCCCATCTCCATCTGGTTTGCTTGCTCGAAATATGCAACAAGACTGGTGTCATTTTGCTGCAATTCACTAATGTTGGTGGGTAATTTCATTTGTGGATTAAGACCATCTACTTCACCTGCAGGCAGACGAGAGGCATTATATTGCAACTTTGCATGTCTCCTTTGTCGTCTAGTCGTCTTGGGTTTTGGAGGACTGGTTTCTAGATCAGCATTATAAAATGGCAACATTGACAGAGTTTGTGCTGGTTCATCTTGTTGTTTTGCCTTGGCTCTAGTAAGTACCATATTGCACTGTGACATGGGCTGGATAAGATCCAAAAGCACTGGCAAATCTCGTCCTAACACTACAGGATAGGGAAGATTATCCACTACCCCCACCTCTAGCAAGTAGGGTTGGTTGTTAACAGCCAGATATAGATCTGCAGTAGGCACCAATCTCTCATCACCGTGAACACAACAAATGGAAAGCTTATTACTTGCATTAACTGAAGATGGAGCCACAACCTTCCGACTCACCAGTGTCTGGTCACTCCCAGTATCAATCAGGGCAGGAAACTCTTTACCATTCACTTTCACAGTGATGGCATGCAGCAAGGAATTCAGCTTCTGGGCTTTATCCTCCCCACCTCTAGGAACATAACACAGATTAGTCGGTTTAACTACATTCCTTGGACAAACCGGCTTTGTGTGCCCCTCTTGTCCACAGAGATAGCAGACCACTGGTCTTCTCAGAGTCATAGCAGGTTTCATTTCTGGGGAACCTCCCTTAGGAGTCTTACCCAATCCAGCCATGGATTTTGGTTGAAATTGAGGAAGGGTGGTCTTCGTGCCTCACTGCTTGTTTTCCTGCCCCAGGACTGATTCTTCCCCCTTGCTGCCACAAAGACATCCGCTAAGGCAGCAGCCTCTGCTGCTGTCGTGGGGTCACGCTCCCTTATCCAGACCTGAAGTTCAGGAGAAAGCATTCGCAGATATTGTTCTAAAATAATTATTTCTCCTACCTCTTCAGTAGTTTTTCCTTTGGGCTTAATCCACTTTCCATACAGGTCTTTAAGTCTGGTATACAACTCCTTGGGAGCCTCAGAAGGGAGAACAGTGAGGGAACGAAATCTCAGCCTATAAGTTTCAGCATTTATGTCATACTTCACCAAGATGGCAGCTTTAACCTTATCATACTCGGTAGAGTCATCCAGGTCCATTTGGACATATGCAGCTCTTGCCCTGCCAGTTAATAGAGGGATCAAATGAAATGCCCAGTCAGCTTTAGGCCAGCGACAGGCTGTAGCGATTCGTTCAAAAGTTATTAAGAAGTGCTCTATATCATCAGAATCAGCCAACTTCTCTAATCGAGGTTCCCGAAATCTTGGTGGTGGGAAGCGATCATCAATAAGGTCAGCATTTGAGTGGAAGACATTTGGGGAGGTAAACTGCTGATTATCAGTATCTGCTTGAGCACCATGCACATCTAGAGAATGTGTATCAATGTGGCAGGCATCAGATGTAGGCGAGGTGCGGGCCTGAACTTCCATTTGTAATAAACTGAACTGATGTTGTAATGCTTTAAACCGTCGTTCTTGATCTATGTGCTCCTGCTTTCTGACCGCCTCCCTGGAATCCATTTTTGCCATATGCGCACTAAACAAACTTGTTAAATCAGCCAAAGTTGGCTCTCTACTTGCCATCTCATCTTTATCCTTGCGCTCCATTTCCTCCTCTGCAGGCCTTCCTTGCTCCTCCTCTTGCTCCACAGAAACTGGCTTCATGGGCCCCTTCTTTTGCTGACGGCTCATGGCAACTCAATGTACTGAGGCTATGGAGAGGGAAACAAAAAAAAAAACCTGTGTCCTCTATTAAAATCCCACTTCTGACACCATATGTGAGATAGCCCAGCGGTAAGGCACGAGGACACAGGAAAATTAAGGCCAAAAAATATTTATTTAACTTAAACAAACCAATAATCCAACATAAAAACTAGTTGGAAAACAAATTGAGGTCAACAAAAATATAACAGAAATTCAGGAAGTCTGAACACAACCAAACTGACCTACCAAATGAAACAACTACAGAGTATTTATACACAAACGGTGGATCCACTTAAACAACATAGGTGAAACAATAAAACATAACAATTATAAATATAATATTTACTAATCAAACTAATTCTAAATAAAAAACATTTACAAAATACAAGACATAATTACTCAAAATAAACAAATTATTTAAATTAAACAAACAAGTAATATAAAAAGACATATTCAAAGTAAACTTTCCCCCCCCTTATCATTTCGGCCCATTGGTTCCGCCACGCGGGATCACCCGGACATAAATCTTTGACGCACACAGGAACCAGCCCTTTGCCAGTAAACATGACGGCCGATCCAGCGGACCACAGCATCATCCTCCACTGCACCCTCCGGTAACTTTAACTCAACAAAAATAACCATAAGTAAACCGAAATAACAGAAACAGTACTAATGTAAACTAGAATGTGTGCACTCCAAACCAGTAAACAATGTACCGAAACTGAAAGAAATTGTGACATGTAATATTTGGAACTTATTTTATAAATAAAGATATGAAATAAAGAGAAGTTGTCAGTCTCTAATTACCTAAAGTTCTTATGGATGTTATGCCTGTTTGTATGCGTGTAGTTGAGCAAGGTGCGCGCTTGTCAGCTAGTGAAGGAGCAGGAGAGTATTGTTTGGGTCTCAGCGAATGTGCGCGTTTCAGCGAATGTGCGTGTATGTGTAAGCGCGTGTGTGTGTGTGTGTGTGTGTCTGAGCGAGTGTGTGCGTTTGAGCGAATGTGCGTGTATGTGCAAGCGCGTGTGTCTAAGTGAATGCGTGTGTGTTTGTGTGTGTGTGTGTGTGTCTGAGCGAATGTGTGCGTGTGTTTGTTACCCTCAGTCTTGTGTGGCCATATGACAGGACATCACAAACGCACTAGTGTAAATGGGGCCTAAGTCATCTAGGGAAATTTTTATTCGTATCGCAGTATATAAAACCAAAACATCACAATGTCAGATTTTTCCAATATCGTGCCGCCCTACTTAGAAGTTTCATAGGTGTTTTCTACCATTTTGTAACTAAGTGCAAATGAAAGCTTTGTTAAATAAAATCGAGTTGTTGATGTGACGCCATCCTGAACCATCCCTACCTTTTACTACCAAACCATAATGCATGTTTACAGTACTCTTGACGTGTTGTCAGCAGAATTTTCCTTAGTAAGGTGAACAAGCTGTGTGTTGTTATTATTATTATTACAGATATCCTCTATAATATTAGACCTTGCGTATAACTTTGACCTTCTGAATGGAAGAGTGGACTGATGTATTAATGTAAATGCTCAGTGTTTTGGTTTTGTGAATCTGCACGGCGGAGGTTATTTACTGTTGTCTTGTGTTGCTCTATTGGTCATTGAGCCTTGCTGAGGAATGCTGAGAACGTCCTGTTTGAAAGAACAATATCCTCCCGTCTCTCACCCGCAGACTTCATGCACCATTAATGAAAATATTACACCATCTACATAACCTGCCCATTATCATATTATGCGTTTTCCTGCTTCATCTTATCAATTAGGCTGTGTTTTAAAGGGGGTCTATTATAGAAAAGTCACTTTTGTAAGGGGTTTAAATACAGCAGTGTGTCAGCAGTTTGTGAATATAACCAGCTTCTTAATATTAAACATTTATTCATTACAATTTTATAATCACATATGATAAAAACAGTCTGCAAAAAACACTTTGATTGACATTTTTCGGTTGTTAGTGTCATCAGAGGGGAAAAACCCCGCCCTTTTTTAACAATTTCTATTTCATTAGCATAGGACTGGACTTTAATCTTGCTTTTGAATCTGCCGCTATGCTGACTTACAGGCGTTTGTAGCTCCGCCCTCTCTTGAAATCTCATTTGAATTTAAAGCGACAGTCACTAAAACGGCTCAATTATGATCAAAGGTCTTTCAAATAAATCTGTTATATGTTCGAAAAAATATAAAAGATGAATAAATATTAATGAATTACCCTATTCAATTAGATATTAATCAGATTAAATATTCATTCATTTTCTTTTTGGCTTAGTCCCTTTATTAATCTGGGGTCGCCACAGCAGAATGAACCGTCAACTTATCCAGCATATGTTTTACGCAGCGGATGCCTTTCCAGCTGCAACTCATTACCGGGAAACACTCATACACTCTCATTCACACACATACACTATGGACAATTTTAGCTCACCCAATTCACCTGTACCGCATGTCTTTAGATTTGTGGGGGGAATGAGAGCACCCGGAGGAAACCCACGGGAATGCAGGGAGAACATGTAAACTCCACACAGAAACGCCAACTCTCCGAGCCGAGGCTCGAACCAGTAACTGTCTTGCTGTGAGGTGACTGCACTTCCTACTGCGCCAACGCGTCGCAACAGATTAAATAAATGAATATATATATTTTATATTTTTTTAAAACCCATATGACCTGCTCTTTTAGGCAAGACACTGCAGGTGAACAGTTTTTAATTTTTAATTGCAATTTTCTTTGCATGGTATGTTTAAATATGCAAATAGGCATTATTTCATTAATATTTGCTCACATTTATAGCACAAAATCATTGGATGTTTTTGTTTGTTTTTATCAAGATTTTTACAGAGTGGATTTTGGATCTCTTTTTGTCATTCATTCATTTTCTTTCAGCTTAAATGCCTGTGCACACCGAGACATATTTTTGCTTGCGTTTTCCGTCGACGTTTCACGCCTCATGACTAAATAAAGGGCGTCAATGTAATCGTGCACACCCCCGCGTCAAAACCTTCTCCACCAATCAGATTGGCAATTTTGTTTATGTGCACGGAGTTTCTGAAATTATAATAAACAGCACTTGGAGGCGCTCAAGAGCAAAACTGTCAAAAGCTTAAAGCTGTGTAGCGCCATCTAACGTCAAGGAGTGATTTTGCATAGTCTTCCGAAAATCGCTTGGGTTTGAATCTGGAAAAACGTCTTGAAAAACGCTGACGATAAACACAGACGAAGAGCTTTGCTTTGCGTTGTGTACGAGCCTTTAGTCCCTTATTTATTAGGGCTTGACACCGCTTTATGAACCGTCAACTAACTATTCCAGCATAAGTTTTACACAGTGGATGCCCTTCCAGCTGCAACCCAGTACTGGGAAATACCCATATACTTTCACAATCACACACACACTCATCCACTACGGCCAATTTAATTACCCCAGTTCACCTATAGGGCATGTTTTTATACTGTGGTGAAAACAGGAGCACCCGGAGGAAACCTATACCAACATGGGGAGAACATGCAAACTCATGTTCAAACACGAAATGCTAGCTGGCCCAGCTGAGACTCGAACCAGCAACCTTTTTGTTGTGAGGCGACAGTGCTAACCGCAAAATTTCCAATTACAAAAAGTAAAAGAATGTCAGAGTTTTATAGTAAATAAAAATTAGCTGCTCACCAATTCAGCTTTTCTGACTTAGCAATGCAGCTTTTTATTTAGTTTATTCAGCCATTAAAAACACAACTGTACTGTCTTAACTGGACATTAAAAAGCTTTGATTTGCGCTGAGTGGTTTTTTTGTCATTTCTAAAATGCATCTACATATCCTGTGACTAGATTTAGCTTTTTTTTTTCTCCTTTTTTTCTACTTATTTGATTCACTTGTTTAATACAATTACAAGCTCTTATGTCTGAGTATTTCCTTCAGCTTGGTCTTTGACCTCTGCTTTATTCTTTTTGACAGCTTTAAGACGATCATCCAGTACATCGATAATCAGTTTGAGCGATACTTGCATGACGAGAGCGGCCTGAACCGCAGACACATCGTGGACAACAGAGTTCACTGCTGCTTTTACTTCATCTCTCCATTTGGACACGGGTAAAACACTGCACATCTTCTGGCATCAATAAAAAGTTTATACATGCAGAAATTTACACCACAAATGATGCATTACAACAACATCAGTCACCCAAAACAATCCCAGTTGACTAATTCAGAACGTTTCACTTTGAGTTCAAATGTGGTAAGATCATCTATATTTGCCGCTGGATTTCTTCAGTATACACTGTTCACAGAAACGAAAGCTAATTGTCAGCAGCATTTGAGAAAAATGTACAAACCACACGCATAAAACACGAAAAATAAGTAAAATGGAGAGAAATGGAGATTGGCTAAATGAATTGCTAACATCACATTACTTTTGAGGCAGAATTTTGGTTTGTTTGTTTAATTTATCTATTCATTCATTTATTTGGTTAGTTTTGTATTCATTCATTCAGTCTTTAATTATTCATTTATTTTATTTATTTATTTTATATATTTATTTGTTTATTCATTATTATTTATTTATTCATTCATTTATGTATTCATTCATTCATTTATTATTATTTTCTATTCATTTGTTTATTTATTCACTCATTCGTTTATTTATTTATTTATTCATTCATTTATTTATTCATTTGTTTGTTTGTTTGTTTTTTATTTATTCATTCATTTATTTATTTGTTTATTAGTTTATTTATTCGTTTATTTATTTGTTTATCCATTTATGCATTTATTTATTCGTTCGTTTATTTTTTTAATCCATAATTAATTTATTCATTTATTTATTCATTTATCTATTAATTTATTTATTCATTCATTTATTCATTTATTTGTTTGTTTGTTTATTTATTCATTCATTTATTTATTCATTCATTCATTCGTTTATTTATTTAATCATTTATTTATACATTTGTTAATTTATTTATTATTCATTTATTTATATATTTGTTTCTTTCTTTGTTTATTCATTCATTTATTTATTCCTTCATTTGTTTATTTATTTATTCATTCATTTATTTTATTTATTCATTCATTCATTCATTTATACATTTGTTCATTTATTTATTTTTTTATTGATTTATTGATTCATATATTCATTCACTCAGTTGTTCATTTATTTATTTATTCAATTATTCATCCGTTTGTTTATTTATTCATTCATTCATTTGTTTATTTGTTCATTCATTCATTAATTTATTTATTTGTTCATTTATTTATTTATTTATTCATTTGTTCATTTATTTATTCATTTATTCATCCATTTGTTTATATATTTATTTATTTATTCATTCATTTATTTATTCATTTATTTAGTCGTTCATTTATTTATTCAGTCGTTTATTAATTTATTTATTCATTTACTTATTAATTTATTCATTTATTAATTCATTTATTTACTCATCCTTCATTTAATCATGTATTCATTCTTTCACGTATTCAAAAAAATACTACTATTAAAATGTGTTGCTATACTATAATTGTTGTAAAAGAAACGTCAATTCCATCCCCAAAAATATTCTGTATTACCAGTACAACAGAATGGCTGGACAACTGTCTCTTGAATGAAAGTGTATCTGATTTGTTTAATTTTGTTTTCCAGCCTAAAGCCTTTGGATGTGGAGTTTATGAAGGCGATTCACAGTAAAGTCAACATTGTTCCTGTGATCGCCAAAGCCGACACACTCACGCTTAAAGAGAGAGACCGTCTGAAGAGAAGGGTAAGGGTCTTTCTGTTCAGAGCAAACACGACTCAATAAAACATATATTACTAGTTTATAAGAAGTCAAAAACAGCAACAAAAATTAAATATTTTATTTTGTAATCCATGTGAGAGCATAATTACTAAAATGTGTGTGCACGAAATAATAAAATAATATCTTTTTATCTTTTATTTGCAATGAAATTCAGAACCACTTGTTTGTTAAGCACAGTATGTTGTATAATATACAGTGGGTACGAAAAGTGTTCAGGCCCCCTTAAATTTTTCACTCTTTGTTATATTGCAACCATTTGCTAAAATCATTTAAGTTCGTTTTTTCCTCATTAATGTACACACAGCATCTCACATTGACAGAAAAACACAGAATATTTGCAGATTTAAAAAAAAAGAAAAACTGAAATATCACATAGTCCTTAGTATTCAGACTTTTAGCTGTGACACTCATATATTTAACTCAATTGCTGTCCGTTTCTTCTGATCATCCTTAAGATGGTTCATCTGAGTCTAGCTGTGTTTGATTATACCAATTGGACTTGATCAGGAAAGCCACACACCTATCTATATAAGACCTTACAGCTCACAATGCATGTCAGAGCAAATGACAATCATGAGGACAAAGGAACTGCCTGAAGAGCTCACAGACAGAATTGTGGCAAGGTATAGATCTGGCCAAGGTTAAAAACAAATCTGCTTCACATAAGGTTTCTAAGAGCACAGTGGCCTCTTTAATCCTTAAATCGAAGACGTTTGGGCATCCAGAATCTTTCCTAGAGCTGGCCGTCTGGCCAAACTGAGCTATCGGGGAAAAGAGCCTTGGTAAAGAAGAGAGGTAAAGAAGAACCCGAATATCAATGAGGCTGAGCTCCAGAGATGCAGTCAGGAGATGGGAGAAAGTTGAAGAAAGTCAACCATCACTGCAGTCCTTCATCAGACAGGGCTTTATGGCAGAGTGAAAGCCTCTACTCGGTGCAAGAAACATGAAAGCCCACCTGAAGGACTCCAAGATGGTGAAAAAATAAGATTCTCTGATCTGATGAGACCAAGATGGAACTTTTTGGCCTTAATTCTAAGCGATATGTCTGGAGACAACCAGTCCCTGTTCATCACCTTTCCAATACAGTCCCAATAGTGAAGCATGGTGTTGGCAGCATCATCCTGTGGGGGTGTTGTTTAGCTGCAGGGACAAGACGACTTGTTGCAATCGAGGGAAAGATGAATGCGGCCAAGTACATGGATATCCTGGATGAAAACCTTCTCCAGAGTGCTTAGGACCTCAAACTGAGCCGAAGGTTTACCTTTCAACAAGACAATGACCCTAAGTACACAGCTAAAATAACGAAGGAGTGGCTTCACAACAACTTCTTGACTGTTTTTAAATGGCCCAGCCAGAGCCCTGACTTGAACCCAATTGAGCATCTCTGCAGAGATCTACAATGGCTGTCCACCAACATTTACCACCCAACCTGACAGAACTGGAGAGGATCTGCAAGGAGGAATGGCAGGGAATCCCCAAATCCCGGTGTGAACAACTTGTTGCACCCCCCCCCCCCCCCCCCCCCCAAAAAAAAAAAACCTAGATTAAAAGGGGGCTTCTACTAATGTGATACCATGTAATATTTCAGTATTTTTTCTAAATAAATCTGCAAAAATGTCAAGAATTCTGTGTTTTCTGTCAATTTGAGATGCTGTGTGTACATTAATGAGGAAAAAAATTACTTAAATAATTTTAGCAAATGGCTAAAATATAACAAAGAGTGAAAAATATGAAAGGGGTCTAAATACTTTCCAGACCCACTGTATCTACTAAAAGACAGAAATATTACTTCACAAACTGTTTGTACATAACTCTTATAAAAAAGAAAAAAACGTATTATTAATTAATATTGCAGACATAAATATACAAATTAAATAAATATATATTTACACAAATTTACATAAGTAAATAAATAGACTTAATGATGGGCTAAAACAAATCTGCAGATTCCATGTGGATCTACCAATCCCCCATACACATGACAACCTCAAAACATTATGCAATTCTGAGTGTGCCTCACACAAGTGAGTGGGCTTGACAAACCACCTGTAGAAAACATCGCTCTCACTTGTGCCAGTTTTGCACATTTGTACCAGACACTTTCTTACAATTTCTCCATATCTCTCCAAACAAAACAAAATAAATAATAACATTGTGCATTTATGAAGTGTGCCTCACATAAGTGAGTGGGCTTGACAAACCACCTGTAGAAAACATCACTCTCACCTGTGCCAGTTTTGCACATTTGTACCAGACACTTTCTTACAATCTCTCCATTACTCTAAAAAACAAAACAAAATAAATAATAACATTGTGCATTTATGAAGTGTGCCTCACACAGGTGAGTGGGCTTGACAAACCACCTGTAGAAATGCTTTCCTCTTTATAAAAACACTCCTCCTTACTCCAGCACTTCATTCTCTGAGCACTAACAGTTGCTTTGTATAATTAGGCCTTCTTGTGTGTATCTGCTCTTGTTGAGTCACTGAATGCCTTCTCAATTGTAAGTCGCTTTGGACAAAAGCGTCTGCTAAATGTAAAGCTTCCTGCATTTTTTCATATCACATTATCAGTGTTTTCCCGTAATTTCAGTTGTGTGCAAGCATTCATGCATTGTGACATTCCTGGCAGTCAGTTTAGAGACATGCTGTCCGTTTCATGTGCTTCATTGCGCTGTTCTCTACAGACAATACTGTTCTCCTTGTGAAGTCTGCAGATGTTTCCCTTTAAACACACACACACACACACACACACAGACATTGGACTGTGTGTGTCAATGGAGGTCAGGTGTGTGTCAACCTGCACGCTCCACGTTTTCCTGCTGATGTGATCTGCAGGTTGAATAGGACTGCGATTATGTGGATCTGGCTCCACATCATTGGGACGTTATCTGTAATCCCACAGGAAGCTCAACTGAAGCTTGTTTAACATTTCTTCTGCTGCTTTTAGCATAATTATGTTAATGATAGCAACGATGGAGGTTTTTTTTCGCTGATGCTGGAGTCATCCGCTGCATTTGGGTTTAACAATACGAGTTACATTCCTCCATTTGTACAAACAAACAATCAAAAGCTGAATTTTAGTAGGTTTAAAGGGATAGTTCACCCAAAAATGTAACCTGCACTGTAAACAAAAGTTTATCTGCCTTCATTTTTTTTAACTAAGTCATCAACTTGCATGGATAAGATGGTTAAAAATACTAAGTTAAACTTTATTTAACTTAAAGAGCCCCTATTATGGGATTCCTTTACCTCAGTTTTAACAAAGAGCATAGAATCACCAAGAGGCGACACTCTAGTGCGATTCGGTAAACAGCCACTAGATGGCGAGGCGGCCATTTTTGAATGAAAACTCCAAAAGAACAACAGCATATTATAAGTCTGTAAAATAAACTATTAAAAGAGCTGATGATTGTGATAGTATAGTGTTGTATCCGCTTGTTAAGTGTGACGTCACGCAGAGCTGCTTCCGGGTCCAAGCGCTCTATTCTACTGAATGGGGAGATTCATGAAATGGTATTAGTAAACGTTTACAAAGCGATTTAATACTTTAGAAAGTCACGATCGCAATATATATATCCATGCCTAATATCCGATGGCCAGAAAGTAATTCATTGTTTTATAAATTGTTAAAATTTTGGTATTTGTTATGCAGCAAGCCCAGAGATTGTTGTGTACACTATGACTTTATATAAAATTAACTTTAATGTGCGATATGAATAAAAAGTAATCATAAACGAATGATTTCTCCACTCAAGTGAAACCCGGAAACAGTATTACATACGTCACAAACACGTCACCACTTAACAAGCGGATTGTCGTTTTTCAGGTTGTATCTCAGCTTTAATGCACTGTTTAAATAAATAAATAAATAAAAAAGCAGCTGCTTGCCATCGCGACAGCAATAAGATCCAATGGACAGCCAATTGCTTCCACTCCAAAATGGTGGAATTCGGGGCTGCTGCTGGGCGCTGCTGTTGCAATGGAACGTTCTATTGAGTGTCGCCTCTTGGTCATTCTAAGCTCTTTGGTTTTAATACAGTAACAGAAACATCTGGTTTATTAATATTTAAAAAGCAAAAAATACAGTATGAACAATGTTCAATACATAGACCTTCTTACAGTACACACAATAACAATCAATTATTAACAATAAACAATAAATTAAAAAATAAATAAATGTTAAAATGAATACATAAAATGCAGACATGCATCATAGCTAAATATTGTCCTTTATTTAGAAAGCAGCACACCTGTGTATACTACTTCAAACTGTTCTTGCACTCCGCCATCTCACAATTTAAATAAATACAGCTGAAGACAGAATTATTAGCCGCCCTGAATTATTTTTTTCCCCAATTTCTGTTTAACGGAGATAATAGTTTTAATAACTAATTTCTAATAACTGATTTATTTGTCATGATGACAGTAAATAATATTTGACTAGATATTTTTCAAGACACTTCTATACAGCTTAAAGTGACATTTAAAGGCTTAACTAGGTTAATTAGGTTAACTAGACAGGTTAGGGTAATTAGGCAAGTTATTGTATAATGATGGTTTGCTCTGTAGACTGTCGAAAATAAATAAGCTTAAAGAGGCTATTATTTTGTCCTTAATTTTTTTTTTTTAAGTAAATCTGTTTTTATTCTATCCGAAATAAAACAAACAAGACTTTCTCCAGAAGAAAAAATATTATCAGATATACTGTGAAAATTTCCTTGCTCTGTTAAACATCACTTGGGAAATAATTAAAAAATAAAAAACAAAATCTAATAATTATGACTACAACTGTATATAAACAAACTCAGCTTGCTGTAGTTTACACAGGACTGGCTGGAAATATGCATCGATACAGCTTTATTATGTATGCTATATTTCAGGGCGTTCAGAGAGAGAGGTCACATCACATACAAAGTTCTTCCACTCGCCTCTGTCAGTAGACTTTTCCCAGGTTTTTGTTCTCCTCTTTGATATAAATGCAGTATGCTTTCTCAGCATCCCTTAAAGCCTTTCTTACCCTGTTTTTCCATTTGTTCATGTAATGTCGGCTCTTTTTTTTTTTTGCCAAGGATTTGCCTTTTAATGTCTGAAGCGCACTTGACAGCATGCGGCATCTCCATTCTTCTTAGTGAATTTTTTTTTCATGTGACGCTATTTTAATGTTTTAATGTCACAAAATATCCCCAAACTGTTTCTGTAAGTACAAACATAGAATTAATGTCACATGGTTATCTCATTATATGGTTATTCGTCACACACGCTTAAATAGTTTCTTTAGCGAGCTCCTTCATATTAAAAAACTTGTGTAACTAAAACTAATTCAAAATTTTCTATTTAATCTAAGTCAGGTATGCATAGCTCTAGTAGTTTCCTCAGCACTAATTCTGTTAATTTTATGTAGAGCTTTAAGTTTAAAGTATAAAGTTTTAATCCGCACCACCATGTGTGGTTTTGTATCCGTCAAATCTGTTTCGGCAGCTCTGCATGTTACTGTGGCGAGGGGGCGTGGCCGAGAGCCGTGGGAACGGGGTGAGGCCACCGCATAAGTGGATACACGTGCGGTGCGCACCTGCCTCGGATCTCACGGAAGGAGCTCTGGACCATAAAAGGAGGACCGATGGCAGAGGAAGCCGAGAGAGGACCGGGCTTGGGCATATTGTTTAACTTTTGCTTTCAGTTTGACGGCAGTCTCCGCGAGGAGCTGCCGTCCGTTTGTTTTGATTTAAATGGCAGTCTCCGTGAGGAGCTGCCCTCATTATTATTAATAAATCATTTTTAAACTCCGTCGGTTCTCCGCCTCCTTCTTCCCGGCGGCCAAAGGGCCGTAAACTTCATTACAGTGGTGCCGAGACCCGGGAGAAGGAGGGACGCGTTGTCCAGATGCCCTCGCCGCTGAGAGAGGGGGCGAGTGTTCGGGAGTTAACCCGAGTGGGGGAGAAACCCGTTCGTCTGCCCAGAGTGCCGGGGCGGCCTGAGGCTGGCGAGGAAAGGATCTGCCTGCTGCCGTCTCCCAGCATGGGGAGGAGCAGGGGACGCGGGGCTCACCACCGGAAGGGAAAGAGCTGAAGGGAGCCATCCCACAGAACCCGGGGGAGTCGCCGCGATCCGCCATGATGCCAGAGCCTGCATCCGTCCACCGAAGCGGGAGCGGAGCAGGAGACCAGAAATGCCGCCAGCCAGCCAGGAGAACCGCCGCCGGACGCCAGAAGACGGACGGGTGGATAGATTCCTCCACAGGGCTCCCAGCACGTCGTCGCATCTCTCAGCTGGTGGAGGACCGAGTGGCAGCGTGTCTGGAGAACCGAACCCCAATTTTTTTTTTTTTCCTCTCTCCCCTTTCTCGGTCTACTCTGTCTTTCCTCCTTTTTTTTCCATCTCCTTTTCTCTCGGCCCGTCTCATATAGGTCTCGCGGGTGCTGTGGCGCCAAACCCCCCCCCGGAGTATGCACAGCCACGGGGTGCCCCCGGCCTGTGATGGGAGATGGGGGTATGTGGCGAGGGGGCGTGGCCGAGAGCCGTGGGAACGGGGTGAGGCCACCGCATAAGTGGATACACGTGCGGTGCGCACCTGCCTCGGATCTCACGGAAGGAGCTCTGGACCATAAAAGGAGGACCGATGGCAGAGGAAGCCGAGAGAGAACCGGGCCCGGGCATATTGTTTAACTTTTGCTTTCAGTTTGACGGCAGTCTCCGCGAGGAGCTGCCGTCCGTTTGTTTTGATTTAAATGGCAGTCTCCGTGAGGAGCTGCCCTCATTATTATTAATAAATCATTTTTAAACTCCGTCGGTTCTCCGCCTCCTTCTTCCCGGCGGCCAAAGGGCCGTAAACTTCATTACAGTTACACATCGTTAGATTTTGCTTGACAAAAGACTCGAATTGTAGGAAAATGTGTCCTCCATCCCCCAAAAACCAACTTTAATCAGCTAACGAAACAGCTGTTGAGCACTCAGACACCTGCTGATCACTTACTTTCACTATAGGATTACCGAAACAAGACTCGGCACTCTTCTTAATTAGCTTTTCACTAATCTGAAATCCTGATTTGATGTCCATGTTGACCTCTGTCAGCATCTTTTGTGTGTTCTTGCACATGTAAACATCGACTTATTACTGGAAATGAGACGGTTTCAGATAAGACCAGTGGAATCTCGTCCACATCCTGCAATCACTGCATTAACATCCATCTGAGTCACAGGAAAAAATAATTCATTTCCAGATGAATCAGCCAAACAGATGTCAGCAAGTGCTTTTGGTTTCACTTTGCCAAGAAACCGTAATATTTTTGTAATGCATTTGTCTGTTTTTTCCAGTGTAACATTAAGAACAGCTTTAAAATACACATTTCACCCCATAGAAAGCGCATATATTAAACTGCAGGCATGTCAGATAGAAAACGTATAATTCAGTTATAATAATACAGATGATACAGTAAGCTTTTAAAACTTTTTTTTTTTTTAAAGTTGCCTTCCCAGAAATTTGTGTTACACCTTATGGAGTCAATCTAGTGTCATATATACTTGAAAAAAGGAAGGTTTTGCAAATAAAAAATAAATAAATGCACTCAAATAAAATGAGTGCTTTGAAAGGCGCCTAAAAATAAAAGGTATTATTATTATTATGATTATTATAAATCTCCAAAAATTGCAATTTTTTTGAAAAAAATCTAAATAAATTTTGCTAACAAAAATAAAGAACTGCAAAGGGAAAATTAAGTTGAGGAATAAAATTACATTTGCAAACAAAAAAAGAACTGCAAATAAAAATCAAGCAGTGCAAAAAAAATAAATAAATAAAATGAATCAGTCAACCATGAGTTTGCGATACTGTTTTCACTTTGCATTTCACGTTTCTGCGCGTTTCCTTGTGGCCCTGATTTGACAAGGGGCCGGAGTCGAGGGAACTTGGGCGTTAACAGCAGGCCCAGACCTTTAAGTGGTCATCACCTGGAGACACTGTATCACGGAGGTGGTCTTACAGCCCAGTAGGTCTGGGCCTGCTGTAAACGCCAAAGTAATTTAGTTTATAAATGTTTTTATATATGTTTTATATATGTTTTATATATATATATATATATATATATATATATATATATATATATATATATATATATATATATATATATATATATATATAATTTATTTATTTATTTATATATATATATATAATTTATTTATTTATTTATAAAAAAAAATTTGCACTGCTTAATTTTTTTGATTTCAGTTCTTTCTTGTTTACAAATTAAATTTTTATTTCTCAAAAATAAATTTTCGCTTTGCAATTTTTGGAGACTTGCATTTATTAATTTATTTTTGCTCAATGCTTTATTTTTGTTTGCAAAACTTTCTTTTATTTTGCATGTATATATAGCCCTAGATCAGGGGTCACCAATCTTGTTCCTGGAGGTCCGGTGGCCTGCAGGATTTAGCTCCAACTTGCCTCAACACACCTGCTTGGGTGTTTCAAGTATACCTATAGTAAGACTTTGATTAGCTTGTTCAGGTGTGTTTGATTAGGGTTGGAGTTAAAATCTGCAGGACACCGGCCCTCCAGAAACAAGATTGGTGATCCCTGCCCTAGATTGACTCCATACGCCCCTATACATTTAACCCTTGTGTGCTGTTCAAATATTTTTTTTTTATCCAATCTGAGGTGATTTTGAGTCTTAATTTGGCCACAGATTTCTCTATGTTTCTCTATGAGGCTTAATTTGTGCCGGAACACGCCAGAATCGTATTCGGCACCTCTGAAATTCGGCACCTGATTTTACCGATCCTCCTCCTCAACTGCCCTCCTCCCCCATTAGCAATTCACTTTCACTTTGTTCCGTGACTCCCCAACCCTCTTCACTTTCGTCCACAACAATCCCCTGCTCTTCACTTTCGTCCTTCATCCGCAACACCCCTCCGCCATCCAACGCCCCCATCCCCCTCACTCTCCACTTTCGTGCTCGACACCTTTCCATCCTTGGGTAACATGGCGCATCTGTTACCCTGATCTGTTCTGGGACCTCGCAATTCACAAACTAATCACTGATTTTTGATGACATCTTATTTTGATACACATTTTGATAAAAATACAAAAACTCCACAATACACTCTGCAAATTAACTGCCCTTTTAATATTTTGGTGCCTGTTTTTGCCCCTTTGACATTTTTTTGATTGCAAAGCCATCACTCCATATTATCATGCATTCTTGATTGTTTCTGGTTTTCTTTGTTGAGAAGAGGTAACATTTGTAGTTTTTTGTCAAATATATTCAAGTAATATTTATGTAGGCTGTGTAAAAGAATTTTTTATAGCACAAATGTTGTAAATTTCCTGGATGTCTCGAAACACACAGGAACTCATGCTTCATTGCTTGTACTGAGCCTTATTTAGACTCTGAATGCTCGTATTTTTAGTAGTTCCTGTTATTCGCATGGCCCTTAGATGCCAGTTTTCTCTTCCTGCAGGTAATTTGAAAGTACATTTTGATCCACGTTCCCACATTCACGAGTTTCTGTTTGTTTGTTTTTTTTAAAGGGATAGCTCACAAACAATGCAAATCCTGCCATCATTTACTCAATATTATGCTGTTATGTTAAAACCTTTCTTCACAAATGAGATGATTTGGAGAATATTCTTACTGTTCGCTGTACATGCGATTAAGTTGTACATCGCTCACATGCAATGAAGTCAATATACCTTAAAAGTAGTAAAAATCGCAAGTATATGCATCATATTACAAGTATTTTAAAGTCATGCACTAGTGTTCAAGAATTTTAAAGTCAAAAAATCCAAAATGTATTCCGTAACGACACATTCAACTGATTAAAAGTGATATGTAGTCACTTATTTAGTGATATTTAGTAAAAGTTTTCTTAAAACTTTGTTCACCATAAAATTCTAAAGCTTAAATATATTTCCTCAGGCCATCTCCAACCTAAATAGTTAGCACATCAGTTGCTACCTGTTTTCCTTTGGTCATAAACATACAGAACCATTACCGTTTATGGTATTTGTACCAAACAAAGCAACTTTATCGTTAAATTATTTTATATTAATATTTTTATTTCCTATTTGTACAGTTAAAATAGTCAACAATGCACATATGGCACATAAACTATCTAGACACGGTTATATATAAATTACCTGATTAAATTTTTGTCATTGATCCCAGTTGTAAGAGCAACAAATAATATATTGACTTCTGGTTGATCATTTGAAAATTGGCAGAAGGTCTATTCTTCAGATGAATCATCTGTTGATCTGCATCCAAATCATCATTAATACTGCTGAAGACCTAGATGGAACTCGCATGGACCCAAGATTCTTACAGAAATCAGTCAAGTTTGGTGAAGGAAAAATCATGGTTTGGGGTTACATACAGTATGGGGGCGTGCGAGAGATCTGCAGAGTGGATGCCAACATCTGTCTGTCTGAGGTATCAACACGTTTGTGCTGCCCATTACATTATAAACAAAAGGAAAGGGCAAGTTTTCTAGCAGGATAGCGCTCCTTCTCATACTTAAGCCTCCACATCAAAGCTCCTAAAAGCAAAGAAGGTCAAGGTGCTCCAGGATTGGCACCAGACAATCACCAGAAATAAACATTATTAAGTATGTCTGGGGTAAGATGGAGGAGGAGGCATTAAAGATGAATCCAAAGAGTCTTGATAATCTCTGGGAGTCCTGCAGGAATGGTTTCTTTTCCATTCCAGATGACTTTATTAATCAGGGATTTGAGTCATTGTAGAGATGTATGGATGCAGTCCTCCAAGCTCATGATGGAGTCAGACACAATATTCATTCTGTTTCCACTGCAGCATGACTTTATATTCTATACTGGACATTATTTCTGTTCAGTGACAAGACTTTTGTCTGAGCAAAGTCAGACTTTACTGTCCTAATTAAATCATTAATAATCAAGACATGATCATGTTTTATTTTGGTCAAATAAGTGTAATCTAGAGGCCTTTGCCCTTCATATAAGCCACTTCTGATACCAAATGATCAACTAGAATTCAAGTTATTATTTGTTGTACCTAAAACTTAGATAGGCAGCAAGACTTTTGTCAGGTACATATATATTATTTGATATGATATTATTTAAATATCATTCTGTGTTCTTGTGTTGATATGTATGTATGTAACTATGTACTAAATATATATCCTGTGTTCCTAAAAAAAAAACACACACACACACACAAAATTCCTTACTTGGCGAATAAAGCTCATCCTGAAAAATATAAAGCAGCACATATCTTATGGATCATGTGACACTGAAGTTATGATGCTTTAAATTCCGCAGTGCATCCCAAAAATGTATTAAATTTTAAAATCTGTTCAAATAGAAACTTTTTTGAATTGTCAAATTATTTCATTTTATATTTCAGAATTTTTTTTATTTTAAATATTGCACCTTCAGTAAGCACAAGAGCAGTATGAAAATTAGATTTCAGTTCTGTGTACAAACTACCAGTGCTGAGAAAGCCACGACTACTTCAAACTTTGATTGTTTAGACCTTAATTTTCGGAAGCTGCCCCATCGAACGTGAATGTTAATGTGAATGAATTGGAGGAAGTTTAAAGCTTGTTCTTTTCATTGCTACCTCCATAAACACTTTGAATCCTTTCAGTGATTATCAGGAAAGGGCGAGAACACCCTTCAAGGTTTTTCTCTACCTTTCACTTTTTCCCAAGAAGACTGTGATAAACTTGTATATGCCACTTCCAAAAAATCAACCCTGAAAGCGCAAGTCAGCATTTCCTTTTCATGATGTCAGGGAAGGTTCCCAAAATCCTGTCGCTAGAATGACGAATGGCCCATTGTGTCTTTGCGGCATGGCTGATATTTATGTTTAATTTTCAGCCTTGCTTTCTCACCGTGATAGCCTTACTCTCCTTATTTCACAGGACTGCCGCTCTCTTGCACCATCATAAAACGGGGAAGCAGCTTGTGTAGAACAATATGGCCTTCCTGTAATGTGTCAGGCCGATTGGCAGGGAAAGCCGGGTCAGCGGTGTGCAGGACTCTTATCAGACCTGGAGTGAGGTCATAAAAACCCTCAAACTTATAAAGTACTCAAGGGATGCTGGACTGCCTCCTGCTTCCTTTAGTAGCATGGGAGATTCTAGAGTTGCGGGTATACATTTAGCATCTTCAAGATAAATCATTTCATTTAAAAAAAAAAACACAACTGTAATAAACAGATTTCAACAATTATTAAACATTATTTTTCCTGGGAATTTATATTTTTTCCTGGGAATAATATTTCTAAAGGAGCTGTTGACATGGGATTGAAGCAGATTTTGGTAAAAACTCAAACAAAACAAACATGAAAATTAAAAAAATTTGAAAAATGAGTTGTGTAACAATGAAATGACACAAGGAGAAAGCACTGAACTACTGAAATGTATTTAATACTTTATATTAAAGACTTTATTGGTGATGGCAGCTTAAAGGGCCATGACACCCCCCAATTTCGGTTAAAGTCTACTTCAGAATTTTTTCAAAAGATGCATGATTAATGGGCGTGGAGCTCCGCGAGCATTGGGCAGGAGTGGGCGTGGCCAGCAGGGAAGAAGGTGAATTATTGTCAGTTAGCTCACAAAATGAGAAAAACCGTGAGGAGACGCATGAGTTTATAGTTTACAAAGTTAAAATGCAAAGAAATAAACAGTGCCCTGCAATGCCCTGCTATGCCCTGCTACATTTGTTATTTGTAATTTCATATACACAACCACAATTTATATCATTATAAAGATAAGTGTGTTCATGTAAACCCTATAAATGAGGACTTCTCCCTCAATCCCCGTATCCAGCAGACTCAGTGCAGCAGGTCTCCTGACCTGTCTATTTTAACCATTAACCCTGCTGGTAATCTGGAGGATTTAGGCAAACACAGCAGCACAGTGATGTGTCTGAATGTGAACGAACTCCTTGAAAAAAGACAGCGTCCGCCATTCCTCAGTTCTCGTGCTGCTCTCCCGACAAAAATGCTAGCAGCACACACTCAGCTTTGCTGTTTGATCGGCCCTGACAAGATCGCAGGGAAAAACATGCAACAAACCCCGTGGATCATGGAAACAAACTCATATGAGCCTTCATGAACGGCTAAATACTGTGTGCCGTGGGTCCGTGCCTCACAGCTCAGGCTTGACACTGGCAGGTCTGGCAGGTCTCATGAATAATTAAGCAGCCGGCTCTTCTCATAGGATAAGAAAACTCCGCTATGAATAATAATGAGAAACCGACGCGTCATCATTGCACTTGCAGTTCTGCGCTACGTCGCCGATTTTGATCCCGCCCCAAAAATCATTTTAAACCCGGAAGCTGAAATTAGCTGACAAAAGCTCAAAATTATCCAGTTTTCCCCACAATTAAAGCTGACAGGTGCTAACATTGTCTTAACTGAATCTCAACACACACACATCTGTTAATATAAAATAAAAGTTCTCCAGGGTGTCCTGAACTTTTAAAGACGACTCTCATATGGAGAATGAAGTCACATGCATTCCTCAGGTGTGAGTTTCTCACATACTTCAACCGACTGTAAAAATCTTAGTGGTTCTGTGGGTCTCGTCTATCACATCTGAGCCTTATTTTGTATTTTCTATTGGATTCAAGTCAGGTGATTGGCTGGGCCATTCTACCGCTTGATTGTCTTTCTCTGAAAGCATCTGAGTTTCCTTGGCTGTGTTTTGGATCATTGGCTTGCTGAAATGTCCACTCTGGTTTCATCTTCATCCTCCTGATAATGTAGATGTTGGACTGAAGCAGCTGATATTCATTTACACAGATGAAGGGCAGATGGTCGCTGAAGAACTACTAAGAGATTTCAGCTGCTGTCTGGGCTTTCATTGCCTTTTTACACCTCCCTTCATGTGTTCAATACTTTTTCCTTGTGTCATTTCATTTTATTACACATAGCTTAATTTCGTAAACTAATTAGTCTTGTTTTTTTTTTGCATATATGGATTTCTTTGGTTGTTAACAACATCTGGTGCACATTTTTAGTCAATAGCACATTTAGTAGTATGTTTTCTATAAAAAATGGTGATTTGTTCAATACTTATTTACCTCACTGTATATTATGACAAAGCAAAGTTTTATTTTGGATGCAATTAATCTTTGTTCAGCGCTGATACACATAACAGACTTAAAAAAAAGTGTGTTAGTGAAAACTACTGAAAACTACTAGTGGCCTAAGACTTTTGACTTTAAAGAATATCTTTTCTACCGCATATATAAAGAGTTCACATGCAAAAGCCGCTAAACGCCACTTCCACCAAAAATGAGCTAATGACATTGAGTGAATGCTTTAGGCACGTACTACATGTTCAACAAATAGTTTTCCTTGAAATCATCTAAATTGCAGCGTCAGCGCATTCAGAAATAACAGTTTGTTGCCAAAAGCCTCTAAATGCCACTTGCCTTTGACAGAAAAAGTCGCTATATTCCGAGAACCAATCAGAAGGCGCAACTCGAATCATATGTTTTCAGTGTAGCAGCACGCTGATACACCGGCTTTTATGAGGAGACGGTTTTATTCCGCTTCTGATTTCGATTTTTAAAGGATGGAGTTTGATGAACTGCATAAACCTGTCCGACTGTCAGTGAATGGCAAATGAAAACATCCCTTACCTTAAAACTCTGTGCATTATAAGAAAAAGAAAACACAATGTACAATCGGAAGTGTAGCATGCATTCATAACGATTTTGGCGCAGCGACGCTACTTTGAATGAGTTTGATTTACTATACATTAAACGGCAACTGCGTTTTACGAAAGACAGAGTTAAGATGCTGTTCATTTATCCCGATTAACAAGAGACAAAAAGAGACCCAAGACCGTGATTATGGTGAGAATGAATGAATGAATGAATAAATGAATGAATGACAGCTTTTAAAAGTGTCTAAGAGACATCCCCCTTTTTGCCCAGTAGGCCTACCCTCTGTTTTATTTGCTAATGTAAGCTATTTTTCAGAAATAAATATAATGTGTAAAACTATACATTATTTATATTACTTCATATTACCTATACTCCTGATAAGCTTTTTATATTATGCACAGATATTGATGTTCCACAGTGTCTTTACACTACATTATTTGAATCTACCTAGCTTAGTTTACAATGTTTGCAATGTTCACATTGCTCTACTTACATTAAGTCTAAATCCCAAATATCAGTAAGGACAACAGATTGTTAAGATTTAATTAATGTCAGTTTTACTGTATTGATTAATGCACTTACTTGACAGATTTCATTCATTCATTTTTCTTTACTCTCTTGTTTATCAGAGGTTACCACAGCGGAATGAACCGCCACTTATACCGAGTTCAGACTGCATGATTTTCAAAGTAGTCGTGTCACAGATGTTTTCACGCTGCTTGACTATCTGGGCTAGCGTTTCGTCGCTGCTTTGTTTACACTGCAAGATGGTTCGGCGACATGGACATTCACATTGCATGACTTTACTGTAGGGAGAATCGCCGACAACTTCGTCCAAACTACGTCTCACAGCCAAAAAAACGTAGTATATCTTTTGTTATTAACTACATAATGAGAAAGAAGCCTTTAATGGGGTAGAACATGTACATTTTTGCTCACCTGGGTTTAAAGGGAATTAGCCATTTCTCCTCAACGTTGATAATAAACTAATTTCTTTCTGTATGAAACGTCAAACAGACACGGTTGCTCCTGAGTCCTGTCAAACCTCCACTAGTTTTCCCTCCATTTCGTGGGTCCAAATAAACCGAAAAAGAGCGCTTTTAACTTCTCCCCCAGCCTCCCGCTGGCCTGCAGCAGGTATGCACACACGCACACACAAGTGAAAGCTGCTCTCTCATTGGCTGTAGGCGATCGCTGATGTTATTTTCAGTCAAAACTCAATTCACACGGCATGATTTGAATCGCCGACAGCTCCAGATATTCAGCACGCCAAATATCTCGCAGGCATCGGCGACTCATCGGCGATTCTCTCACATCGCGTCATTGAAAGTTCATACTGTGTGATTGTCACCCACGTGCACGAGCAGCGATTTGCCTGTGATTTCAGGCATTTGTCGGCGATTTCTCAAAACCTGTCGACGAGCCAAAATTGGGGCAAAAATCACGCAGTCTGAATGCTAATGTGTTTTATGTTTGGTAAAATAATTTGTAATTGCATCTTTAGAGATTTTTCATCGGATTACTCTGTTTTGTCCCATTAGATGGATTTAGAGGTTTTTGCTGAAAAAGCACTTGTGGATTTAGCTGGTTTTGATGCAAAAGAAAATCTACTTTGTAAAAACCAAAAAATTGTCTAAAGTTACATTTTTGAAAAAAAAAAAAAATTATTTACTAGCTAATGGCCTTATCATTATCTATAAAATAAAACTTCTGAACCTAATTATAGGAGCTTGATAGAAAATGCTCATTTACAAAAAAAAGAAGTCTGATGGATTTTGGAGAAGGTTTTGCATCTGAATTCTTCATATACAGAAGAGCAGCAGATCTCCTCCATATGAGAAGGAAAGCCTTTGTGGCTGAATTGACGTCCACTAGAGCCGCATGCGATTCCCACAGGCCAGATTGTAGGTGCGCTTTGTGGTTTGCATTGTTGTGTCTGTGTGAGTGGGAATGTTATTGTTGATGTTTGCCATGCTGTGATCCCCATCACGCTCATATCTCAGTCTCCAAACTGTCAAAGCTTTCCTCTCTTTGTCCTCTCGGTTAGCTCAATGGGAGAAATGTACCATGGCACCAAAGAGCTCCGTATGCGTGCAGGATCGTCTGGTTGCCAACCGTTACCAGCCTTGTTGTTTTTAAAAACACACACACACACACACCGGGGTCAGAAAGTCCTGAGAGAGCTTGAAAAAAGCATCATCTGATTTGATTATGTAATGCAGATGTTTTCAGTGCAGATTTTATTGTATGTATTGCAACTTGAGTGAATATTATGAATGCAAGTTTGAGTATTTGTTTAGTCTTTAGCAGTGTCATTTCTATTTAATAGGGATGTAACGGTATCAGAATTTCACGGTACGGTAATACCTCGGTATGAATGTCACGGTACGGTACGGTATTTATTGAATCATTTACAGGAAAAACAAAACTTTTGAAAATACTCCAAAAAAGTGCCAAAAGTGTCAATGACATACAAATTAGTCATCTATCTGTAAGCTTTGAAACAGGAACTTCAATTTTAATAACAAAAAATTATTAAACCATGTAAAAAAATAAAGTTTCAATTTAGTAGTGTTGAAAACTCATCACATTCAACATTTAATCACTCACTCACTTACTTAGATAGAGATGGGTTTAAAGGAAAATTATCATATAACTATAAACTGATAAAAGCTGGTATCTCTGGGTATTTACAATGTCCCCTGCAACAGAAAAAAAACCCCTCTCATTTGGGACTGAGGTTTCTGGGACAAGAGAGATATGACTTGGCCCATGTTGACAGCAGTGGGTAACGTTGTGCATTGTCTTTCCCCCACTTGAGAAGACAAACCATGAGTGAGATAGAGGTCTCATGTCTGCATCAATCTGAACAGTGTGCTGTGTTTCTGCAGTCCCCATGACTGATTATTAGTCCTATTCCCCAACTTGCAGGCACGTGCACACATAGGGCTCAACCTGTGCAGTGCGCATGCCCTTTTTAGTCTTGGATAGAAAGTGCCCTTCCAAAATGATCAAAAGTGCCCCCGCGACGCGACACAACCTCCGTCCAGCCCTTCAGTAGACAACACCGCTCTTGAGTATGCGCGCTCAACCCCCCCTCGGCGCTTTACAATACGCGCGAGACAACACAGCTGATCAGAACGCGCGCGACAACATTGCTATTCAGTACGCGCGCGGCGACAACACCCGCTTTAGGTTCGATCATTTCCATCTTTTTTTCATCTCCGCTTCTAGCAGCACACTCCATTTCCGCATTACTGGATCTGTAGCGACAACAGACCGCAAAGGATTATGGCCACGCCTGGGCTGATGGGAAATGTAGTTAAAGCTACCTCCCGTTCGCTTCATTCGCCTGAGCAAATTTTCTCAGAAGACCTATAGTTTTACCGAGTCATGCGACTTCGGTAATTTCGAAAAAAATTAATATTGCGGTATGACGGTATTTACAATACCGTTACATCCCTACTGTTTAATATTTAAAATTTAGCTTGTACTTTAAGTCACATTAACCACTGTGCATTAGTGGTGTAATGGATCACAAATCTCACGGTTTGAGTCACATTAGGGTTTTTTAGTCATAGATCGAACCATTTTTCAGATCAACCAAAAAGGGAGGAGACAAATATAATTTGCTTTCTATTTATTACAAAAACAGTACTGCAAGAAACATTTGGTTTTAACAAACAGAACTTAGAAGCTTCTTCGTGGCATAGATTGAACCAAGTACTGGAAATGTTCCTCTGTGATTTTGATCCATATTGACATGAAAGCATCACATAGTTTGTCGGCTCCACATCTATGATGCGAATCACAAAGGTGCTGTATTGCATTGAGTTCTGGTGACTGCGGAGGCCGAATGTGGCAGCAGAAATCAAGACTCATTAGACCTTTTGCTGAGCCCAGGCCCGGATTGGCTAATCGGGAGGACCGGGAGAATTCCCGGTGGGCCGGTCCGTTATTTGGCCGCGAGGGCCGGTGTCCCTAGCTCCAGAATCTGTCGCTCTCAGCAGTCACACTTTTTAAAAATAATTTATTTATTTACTTGACCACAGCCTTCTTATTCATTATTTTACCGCAGTTCTGCTCTATTTATCTATTTTTTCGTAGCCTCGTGAGCAAGATGGAGCCTACAGGTTAATGATGATATATCTGGATAAGTCACCATTCAATGTACAGCTGTTGTGGTATAGTGGTTAGCACGTTAAGTTACGACGCCGCCATCCCGGGTTCGGTCCTCGTCAGAGAAACATTGTTTTTTTTTCATTTTTATTGTTAAGACATATAATGCTGTAAGGGTTGTTGATCATTTTAAGTTCTAAAACAGCTGTTTTCTCAAAAAAGACATGATAGTGTAATTAGAAACTGAATTGGAAATGACCTTATTTTAATATAGTCTGGTGAACTGAGGTGGGCCGGTCTAAGGCTTGAAACTCCAGGGCTGAAAAAGAGTCCCACTCCGGCCCTGGCTGAGCCTGTGTGAATTGTTACCTCAGTTTCCTGTTCTTAGCTGACAGGAGTGACACCTGGTGTGGTCTTCTGCTGCTGTAGCCCACCTGCCTCAAGGTCGGATGTGTTGTGCGTTCAGAGATGCTCTTCTGCAGACCTCGGTTGTAATGAGTGGTTAACGTTGCCTTTCTATCAGCTGGAACCAGTCTGGCCATTCTCCTCTGACCTCTGGCATCAACAAGGCATCTCTTTTCCGATCCATTCTCCGTAAACCCTAGAGGTGGTTGTGCGGGAAAATCCCAGTAGATCAGCAGTTTCTGAAATACTCAGACCAGGCTGGTTGGCACCTACAACCGTGCCACGTTCAAAGTCACTTAAATCCTCTTTCTACCCCATTTTGATGCTTGCTTTAAACTGCAGAAGATTGTCTTGACCATGTTGCTGCAATGTGATTGGCTGATTAGAAATTCTTGTCAACGAGCAGTTGGACAGGTGTACCTAATAAAGTGGCCGGTCAATGTATGTATACGTGTGTGCTTTTGAACAAAGGTTTGGAAAAAACCTGTTACCACTCTCCAAAAACGTTACATTTATTGCACATTTAAAATCTTTAGGCTCTCCATTTTTTCATAATAAATTAATAAATCAATTAAATTTTGATGGTGACTTTCTGACCTCACCTTATGTTTGTTTTTGAGACTGTATGGTAAATTCTAAGCCCAGGGGTTTAGTGCTAAACTGTTTGTTTACAGCACAACATCTGCAACTTTACTGCAACTCTCATTGGTGGTATGAGAGATCACTGAGATCATTTTGTTTTCAAGCCCATGCAGTAATGTCGTAATCATCATGTCTTCCTTAGCTGCAGAGGTTAAAAGCGTGAATATCTCATCGTTCGGGTACGTCCGTGTCCACATTCCTCCCTTAAATGAGGGTGTGGTTATTTATTTATGATCTCAGGCAGAATGATTGCATCCTGGAATTGCAGCTCTTGCACTTCATATAAAACAATAAATATCCAGCATAAGCTGAATATGACCACAGCTTGACCTCTTTTTAACAGTTCAGATCAGTTTTTTTAAGAATAAAGTGGTGATATGACTGGAACAGACTTCTAGTAGCACCTCCGCCTAAAACTGCACAATCAAATCAACTTGCTACATTAAGCATATCTACACGAGGAAGCACATTACACACTTTAATTTTCGTAATTTAGGTGAAAATTTCATCCAAAAGTCTTTTACTGTTGCAGATCTCTTCATCCGAGTTAATGTCTTACATATGCTGAAAACAAAGTCTTAAATATAAACAATTTTCACTCAGAAATTGCTTGTAAATTTGACAAGTAATTACGAATTTTAGGATTGAAAAGTACAGTGTAAAAATGCTGGGGTCCACACAATTTCTTCATGTTGTCCCAACACAAATCGATTAAGCTAACGTAATTGTTTTTACAAATTTAAGTGGATTGTACATAAAACTATTAAGTTGACCCTAACAAAACTTAAGAATTCAATGTTGGTTCAACTCGCATTAAATGAGTAGTTTGAACAAGCATCAAAAGTAATTTTTTAGGATTCTTGCAAAACATACTTAGAATGATTAACATTTATTTTATTAATCTTTCTATAACAGTAAATAGTGAATTTAAATTGTTAATTTTGGCTTAGATTTCCAATTAAATAACTTACTAAAGTAACTTAACCTTGACTAAATTAAGATACACAGAAGGCAGCGTGATAGCACAGTGGTTAGTGTGCCAACACATTGTGCAGCAGCGCTCTGGGTGTCATGAGTTTGAATTCTGGCTTGTGGACCTTTCCCCGATCCTACCACTATCTCTCTCTCTCTCTTCCCGTCCTTTCAACCTACCGTCCTTTCAAATAAAGGCAAAAATGGCAAAAATAAATCTATAAAAACAAGATATACACAAAAGAAAAAATGACAAAATATTAAGTTAGATTACATATCTGTTAATATGTGTTAGTTTACAGCTAATTTAAAATAAGAGGTGTAAAGTGTACCTGAAAACCATACTTGATTAAAAGTACAGATACCTTACTGTAAAATGACTCCATTACAAGTTACAATTCAACAATTTCAATTAGACTTGAGTATTTAAGTATCCAATTTTAAAAGGACTTAATATTCATATTGAATGTAGGCTGAAAGAACACCAAGAAAGGTTTTATTTCCTAATATAGACATTAAATTGAACACCTTAATGTTTCAAAATGGCAGAACAAAATAGATTTTTTAAAAAATAGAACAAAAAGTCTCAAACTCAAATGTTTAAAAAAGGCACAAACAATTTTTTCCAAAAAAAAAAAAATAAATAAAATAAAAAGTATAAAACAGAGTAAAAGAAATTCAGAGCTGACATTCATGTGATTCACCTCTGAGGGCTCTATTTTGATGGTCCATGTGCAGAGCGAAAAATGCAAGGCGCAAACGCTTTTAGGGCATGTCAGGACGCATTTTTGCTAATTTACGGACGGGAAAATCCGCTTTGTGCCGTGGCGCATGGTCTAAAAGTGTTGAGTTTATTTTCTTAATGAGTTATAGGTGTGTTTTGAGAATAAACCAATTAGAGTCTCATCTCCCAGAGTCAGCTGCGTCGCGCCAAGAGCGCATTCGCTATTTACAGGGCGTAAAGTAAGTCTAGGTGGAAAATCTGAGCATTTCACTAGCTAACAGTTAACAGTTGTAAGTTTTTTAACAGAAAACTGTTAAACAGAGCATCTACTGCGTGAGAATGAGAGATAAATGATCTACTTTCACTCTCGCTCTTGGATAGGGACACCTTTACGCACAGACATCAATTAGTCTATTAATAATTAACTGCGTTTCTTAAGCGCAAATATTCATTTCAAAACTATTTCTAAATTCAGTTCTAATTTCCAGCAAACGAATAAATGAACAACAATAACGAAGTGTGTTAAAACCTAAGTTATATCCTAAAGCACATGCTGTGCCCCATATGGTCTTAAACCTGACAGATGGGCAAATCTAAGCTTGTTTTTAATAAAACAAATATAAATATGGATATAATAAATAATACTGCTAATAATAACAACATTATACAAACGCAAATTGTTATGAATGAACTGAAAAAGCCTCCAGAGATGAAGACATAAAAGCAGTGATTTTTCATATTTATGTAGGATAGAAAATAATATGTTTTGTAATATTTTAATCCTTTATATTTATATCCTATATATATATTGTTATTATATCCTATATATCCTTAATATTTAAATTTTTTCATATGTAAAGATATTTGCCTATTGATCTCTTGTGGGTATTAAGCAGTGTGAAAGCGAGGCGCAACTCTGCGCCGTAGTTTAGACCGGGTTTGTTTTGGTCTATTGAAAAAATCTATTTTGGTTTCTTAAAATAGCAACGCGCCAGCGGTCCGCCTCAGAACGCCTTCCTTTTTAGACCAGAACTAATGCATTTGCTATTTAAACAGCGTAGCGCAACACCTCAAAACGACTCTTGCGCCAAGCTGAAACTACCAAAAGACTATTGCGCCGCGCCTTGCGCCACATTTTGCCGGGTGTATGATAGGGCCCTGAGTCTCAAAGGGGAACGATACTTTTATTTTGAGTAGTTTTTCAATTAATTAGGATGTTTTCTCTGTATTAAAATTTAAAAAAAGGAGCAGTGTTATTTTTCAACTTGGTAAACTACATATAAATTCAATGAAAAATACATCACAAATAGTCGTCATGTCGCAGTGGTTTTTGCCGTATCAGTAACTGCATTAAATTCACAAAATTCACATTGAATTAACATTAAATAGACTCTAACTTCAATGTGTTTTCTCAATTTTGATGATAAATAGCACTTATTTTCATGGTTCGTGGCAAACAAAGTAGACACTGCATCCTGTAAGAGCCATTCTGCATATCGGCAAATGAAAACTTTTCTTTCAGATAAGGCCATGGATGGTCATCAGTGCTGGCACTGCTTGATGTGCTGACTTCGGCATCATCATTTGCTGGAGCCATGTCGCTAATTAAACACCTGGTATTAGGCAAGGTGCTAATTCACGTTCACGTGATGTAGCTCATAATTAGCATACAGTACCTTCAGCACCCTGCAGATGGCGATATCGCCTCGTCCACCCAACAAATTAGCCTTGGTAGATAAAGATGCCGAATTGTCGTGCACAATCACGTAACGAGTAACAGTAAGCGTTTGTTCAAATGGAGTTAAGAGTACATATATTCAATCAAAAATGTAGTCAAGTAGAGAGGAAAAGTTGCTTATGTTTTTGATACTCAGTACAAGTACAAAGTAGCCAAAAAATACTTAAGTAAAGTAACGAAGACCATTTACTTAAGTACTTTACACCATTGCTTAAAATACTTACAATAATTACTAACTCTCATGTTGTTTTGGTCCCACCCTTTAATAAGGTTTCATTAATTAATGTATTTACTAACATAAATTAATTATCAATAATATTGTGCAGCATTTATTAATTATTTTTATCGGCTGTTGAACACAAAAGAAAATATTTTGAAGAATGATGGTTGCTGGCACCCATTGACTTCCATAGTATTTTTTTTTCCTGCTATGGAGGTCAATGGGTGCCAGCAACCAGCATTCTGCAAAATATTTTCTTTTGTGTTCAACAGCCGAAATAAACTCGAACAGGTTTGGAACAAGTGAAAGTCGAGACCAAATTAAAAAATTTTGGGTGAACTATCCCTTTAAGTATAAGACATTGCATTGTAAAGCAATAGCAATACCCCCCCCCAATCCCCCCACCACCGCCACCAAAAATTATTTTTTGGGGTGAACTATCCTTTTAAGTATAAGACATTGCATTGGAAAGCAATAGCAATATCCCCCGACCCCTCCCCCCACCACCACCAACACCACCAAAAAAATAAAAATAAATGATGCAGATAATGAAATACTAAGATGTTTTCCTTGATGTTTTCAGCTATAAATTAATTCAACCCATTCTGGTCCAATTGTTCATCCTTTAATTGCAGCATCTGTTTGCTGAGGTTTTGCCTCCACACACACATTCATGCTTGAGTGGAATTTGCTGCATGAGCGTCTCCTGCAGTCCTGCTGTTTCAGAGACGCCAGATTAACATTAGCCCTCGTACCAACACACACACACACAGACACACACACACGCAGGTCCAAGTAATTGGTCAGTCCTGTTGAGCTTCTTTCAGAATTCTACAACACCCCTTTGTGTTTTTGTGTAAATGAAAAGGCTTGGCGAGCCGCAGGTAGCCAGCGGTTTTATCCACAGACAAGGGATCACAGTTAAGAACTTCACGGCTTTTTGGTTGACACACTTTACTGCTGAATACTGACTTTTACTGTATTTCACAAGTGCTCGATTCTGTCCTTTTAAGCCAGAAAGTTGAATGTATGCATGATAAACCAAAGGGGTTTTGTGTTTTACACCAAGTTAAGTCTGTAAAGAGTGGCTGGGTTAAAGGTTGCCAAGTTTGCGTCCATAAATTAATTCCTTTTTATTACTACAGCAATGAAGGAATTGCCTTTTGCCCATATTATAATATTGGCATAATAATGTAATCAATAATTTAATTTTATTTAGTTGTATTATATATATATATATATATATATATATATATATATATAATATTTTATTTAATTTTTTAATTTTTTTATTTTGTTTTCTCATTTTTAATTTGTTTTTATTATTTAATTTTCATTTATTTTTCATTTAGTTAGTTTTATTTTAATTATTTTTTTGTTTGCTTTTGTTAGTTTAATTTGATCTTATTATATTTAATATTTAAATATTTTTTTTGTTTTTTACTTTGTTTGCTCTCTTTTATTATATTATATTTTATTATATTTTTTATTATATTTTTTCACTGTTTTATTTAATTTAATTTAATTTTATCTAAAAACTTCCCCAGAATTAGATCAAGCACAATTTCATCTGCTTTTATTTCAGTTAGTAATTTTAGTACTTTAACAAAAGTAATTAAATTGGTAAATGGTTTATTGGTTAATTAATTGGCAAGGCATTGTCAAATTTAGTTTGTGTTTTATTTTATTAAATTTGTTTACATTTAATTATTTGTTTGCTTGATTTTATATATATATATATATATATATATATATATATATATATATATATATATATATATATATATTTTTTTTTTTTTTTTTTTTTATCTATGAACTGCCCCAGAATTAGATCTAGCTAAATTTCATCTGCTTTTATTTCAGTTAGTAGTTAGTTCTTTAACAAATGTAATTCAATTGGTAAAGTTGATTGTTTAGTTAGCTGGCAAGGCATTGTCAAATTTAGTTTGTGTTTTATTTTATTACAATTTTTTACATTTTTATTTTATTATTTGTTTGCTTGTTTTTATTGTATTTTATTTTTATCTTAGTCTATTTATATATTTTTAAATTTTTTCATATTTTTTTTTATTTTTCACTTGCTCACTTTTGTTATTTTTTAAATTAATTTTATTATTTTTTAATTTAATTTCTCAATTTTAATTTAATTGGTTGGCAAGGCATTGTCAAATTTAGTTTAGTTTAGGTTTTCATCCAAAAAAAAATTATATATATATATATATATATATATATATATATATATATATATATATATATATATATATATATATATATATATATATATATAAATGTTTTAGAATAGTTTTAGCTAAATAGTTTTTGTCTAACAATAACTGCATGGGCATAAACATGCAGACAAGTCAATTGTGAGAACCACAATTCATCCTTTAATAAATTCAACCTTTTTCACATTTTTTTTATCTGCCTAATCCTGAACTCTCCTGCTGAATAGTAACTTTTGCAGTATTTCATAAGTGCTTTTAAGCCAAAAAGTTACATTTATGCATGATAAACAATGTGTTTTTGTGTTAAAAGATTGTTTTAAACTAAGTAAAGTCTGTAGGGAGTGGTTTGGGTGAAAGGTGCTTATTCGTGCTCAAACTTGATGGCGTGAAACTACTGTTTTGCTCCCAGAAGAGTAATCCCATAATAATTGGTCTGGAGACAGGAAAACTATATTTAACTTATTTTGATGTCTTATGCACTTAAATAGCGCCTGTCCTGTTTGTGGCTCCTATTTTTGTGCAAGTGACCAAATGTTTACGACTCTCTTTAGTCATACAAATGTGATATTATACAACTATTGCATATTTGTCTTTCATTTATGGCTGAGATTTCAAAAGCAGAAAATCTTTGTAATGCTGTTTTCTTTAACATTCAACACATTCTAATGATTTCCAAAGAGTTTAAGTGCTAATATGTACAATAATGTAATATATGTAGTGTCTTTATTTGCTAACTCTGCATTTAGAGTTCAGTTTTGATACAAAAAATCTACAATTGATTTATCTTAGAGGGGAAATTTCACCCAAAATGAAAAAAAATTATTTAGTCACACTTATGGATTTGTTTTTTTCTGTTTGACACAAAATAAGTTATTTTAAAAAATATTGGTAAAAAGGCAGCCATTGACTTCCAAAAAATAAAATACTTTGGAGGTCAATGGCTGTTTTTCTAAACCATTCCTCAAAATATCTTCCTTTGTGTTCAACAGAAGAAAGAAGCTCAAATAGGTTTGGATAAAATAGATGAGAATTGCCTTTTGCTTTTGATTTTAATATTGGTCATAATAATGTAATCAGTAGTGTTTATATATATATATATATATATATATATATATATATATATATATATATTTTTTTTTTTTTTTATTACATTTTTTTAAATTAAGTTTTCAAAATTTTGTTTGCTCACTTTTATTTAATTTGTATTATTTTATTTTATTTTATTATTTTTTATTCAATTCTTTTGTTTAATTGATTTTTTTGTTAGCTCACTTGTTAATTTTAATTTTTAAAATTATTTTTAATATTTTACTATTTTACTTTATTATAATTTTCGAAAATTTGTTTAATCACTTTTATTTAATTTTAATGATTTAATTTTATTATTTTTAATTTAATTCTTTTGTGTTTTATTTTATTTATTTTAATATTAAAATTTTTGTTTGCTCACTTGCTAAATTGTATTATTTTAATTATATTACTATTTTATTTTATTCAAATGTTTATATTTAATTTTTTGTTCGCTCGCTTTTGTTAATTGTATTTAATTCTGTTCATTTGAATACTTTTACTATTTTATTTAAATTCAAAAATGTTTTGATCACTTTTATTTCATTTTTGAAAATTTTTATTTAATTATTTTTAATTTAATTATTATGTTTTTTTTTCATAAAATTTTTTGTTTGCTCACTTTTGTAATATTTTACATAATTTTTAACATTTTTATTTCTTTATTTTGTTTGCTCAGTTTTATTTAATTTTTGTTATTTTATTTTATTGTATTATTTAAATAAAAATTGTTATTTATATTTAATTTTTTTATGAAGAATGTTGGGGAAAAGGCAGCCATTGACATCCATAATTAGAACAAAAAAATACTATGAAAGTCAATAGCTATTTGTTCCCAGCATTTCTCAAAATATCTTCCTTTGTGTTTAACAGAGGAAAGAATCTCGAACAGGTTTGGAAAAAATAGATGATGAATTAATGATGACAGAATTTTCATTTTTGGGTGAACCATCCCTTTAAAAACGTAAACTAATTTAAAAAACAAACATATCTCTGTTTGAAAAAGTCTGATTATTCATTTAAGGTAAATGCATTTGGTTTGAGCTCCATCCTCCAGCCCACACGACTCGTACCCACAAATAGTCCCGCTCCGCAAACACATGGTCTCAACTCATAATGCATCCTATGACAAACAAATTACAAGCATAATAGGTGAAACTCACTTCCCTTTTCGGCTTCAGAGCCACGCAGAGACTCCTGTGCCATTGTTTCAGGCCAGACTCCAGGTTTCTTCGCTGCCAATGCAAACACATTGAGACGGGCAGAGCTGATGATTGTTGATAAACTCAGTGCTGCCAAAAGAAATCCTGGAAAATCCTCCTTTCTGCAGTCGGATGAGTATTATCAGCGTGCAGCTGTGTGAAAGGTTCTGCCAGTTTTATAAAATGTGCAGTAAAACATTATTGCTGCCTTAAAGCTTTTAGTTGAATCAAATTAACTTTTCTAGTCATCTCAAATTACATCAATCAAGCTGAAATATTAAGTCAACTTTTGTATGAACTTGTTCAAATCTGATTAACTTAGTAAAATAAGTTTAAATTAACTTAATAAATACTTGTTGTCTTTAATTTGTAATTTTTTTATAGTGTAGAATAATATTTAGCCAGGGTTGAACAATTTATGGTTGCACGATGGCTCAGTGGTTGGCATTGCCGCCTTACAGCAAGAAGGTCTCTGGTTCAAGTCCCAGCTCTGTCAGTTGGCATTTGTGTGTGGATATTGCAAGTTCTCCCGGTGTTGGTTTCCTATGGGTGCTGCGGTTTTCCCTACAGTCCAAACGCATGCGCTATTGGTGAATTGAAGAAGCTACATTGGCCGTAGTGTGTGAATGCAAGTGTGTATGGGTGTTTCCCTGTACTGGGTTGCGGCTGGAAGGGCATCCTCTACAAAACATGTGCTGTATAAGTTGGCGGATCATTCGGCTGTGGCTACCGCTTATAATTAAGGGACTTAGCTGATGGAAAATGAATGAACAGTTTTTTTTATGCTGAGATTTTGTGCTTGCAGTTACTGTACTTTTTATTGCATTAAAAAAATTATATTTAAATATTGCAGAAATCGTTTTCGTTCAAAATAAAACTTAAACACTGTATAAAATACTGAGTTTCATTCAATTACTTCATGTTTTCCCAACATAAATCCATTAATTTAACAAATTTAGGTGGATTGAACATAAAATATAAGCTGTCACCCCAACATCCTCAAGAATTGTGTTGATTCAGCTCATTTTTTATTATAAAATATTTATATTTCCCAGAGATGGGTTAGAGCTGGAAGGGCATCTGCTGCGTAAAACATATGCTGGATAAGTTGGCAGTTCATTCCTCTGTGGTGATTAATAAAAGAACTAAGTCGAAAAGAAAATAAATGAATAAATATTTATAATTTTTTATTTATTTATTAATTTCACATATTAAATAAATAAGATGTATATATGGTCTATTTATTTTTTTATAGTTTTCATGTAATATTTAACTTTTTATTTTTATTTTCTGATTAGTTTTGGTAAAAAATGTTAATAATATTTTTGTGTTTTCTTTATTGTATTATTTTTGTTTATTTATTTTATGTTATTTTTAAATGTTATCGTGTGTTTCTCCCATCAGTTTTAGCATCATTTCGGTGAGCAATTCGGGCCCTTCGGTTGGCTGCCTGAACCACTCTTTAGTCATTGTTTCTTTATTATTTTAAACACTCTACTTTTTTTTTTTTTTTTATTAAATGAGTATTTATGTGGCAACGCATCTCAGTAAGTTTATTTTATTTTGTTACTACAATTATTCAATATTTGTATTTTTTTTTTTTTAAATGCACTGTTTTAAATCACTATAATCTTCTATGTGAAGCTGCTTTGACACAATCTACATTGTAAAAGCACTTTAGAAGTAAGGGTGAATTGAATATTTGTATATATTTTCAGTTACACTTTTATTTAATTTAAGTAATTGTAGCATGTTGTTTTCTTTCATTTAATTTAATTTAAAAATAAAAAATTGGGGTTCCCAAGGCAGCATGATCACATATAGGGCATACTCGCACTATGTACAGTTACCTTGAACTGTGCCGAAGCACTATTGTCTCCCTTTCCTCTCCCCCGAAGGCCTGCGCTCACACTTTATCGATGCGCACATTGATGATGCACTGTTCAGTTTAACATAAGAGAAGCGCTCTCTCTCTGCACAGTGGAGATTGCTTTAGTTACATCGTTTTAGTCATTTGATGTGCGGTGACACTCAGTCAAATATTTCGCCGAACAGATCAGCCACTGTTGACGCTCATAAACAATCACTAAGTCCTCGTGCTGGAGGTATTAGGAGGTTTGCTGAAGGACAAGCTGTGGTGCAGTGAGGGGTTTGCGTCTTTAATAATCTCAGAAAGTTTGCGTTTCACTGAACAGTAAGAATGATTAATAAATCCATATAAAACAGTCCCTTAAAAATCATGTCATGTCTTCAGTTTCGGGCTCAGGCGCGCTTTGCACTCACACTACAAGCGTACCGCGCCAAACCCTAAGTGAACCGCACTCTGGCACAACTCTTCCAACCGGGCCAGGGCCGTCCAACTGAACCGCGCCTGAGCCTGATTCAGAGCACTCGCACTTCTCAAACAAATCGGTAAACTCATCTGCCCACAGTTCAGATAGCATAGTGTGGGTGCACCCTAAGTGTAGGGTTTTCTTATTTATTATTAAATATTTCATTTATTTAGCATTTGTATTTAATTTGACATATTTTAGTTACATTTTTGTTTAATATTCGTCATTCCATTATGCCGTTTTTCTTTTTAATGTCTAATTTAATTAAATTAAATACATTTTTGGGTTTGTCAAGCTAAAAATCACATTTAGTTTAGTGTGGGTGTTTCTTCTAATAGAACTCTTATTTTATGTTATTGCGGATTTATATCAGTGAGAAAATTGTTTTACAATAGCTTTACTTTTGTGATCATGCAGATGATACAAGCAATGAATGTTTCAGCCACTATTCACCCACTATATTTAACATTTTCCACATTCTCTAATCTGCTTCTCTTGTTTCAGCTTTTATATGGACCATATCTTAACTCTATTTCCCATTGCGTGCATAAAACTCTCTTTATTGTGCCGTTTCTCTTTGTTCATTGTGAAGCTGCGTTTATTTTCCCATTTCGAGGTCAAGTCATTCGAAATCTCCATATCTCATGTCCACACCCCACAAGTTGTAAGTCTTACATTTATTCATCCCCTAGTCATTTATCTTTTAGTTTGAACAGAAGCACATCTATGTAAACATACAAATATATAATTTTTTAAAACTTTTTTGTTGTTGTTGGAATAACTCATTTAAAGTGTATCTTTCTATTTATATTGTTTGATGACCAAACTTTAATTTTGATAAATAAAACTGTTTAATAAAACAGTTCTCTTTAAATGCAACAAAAACTATTACCATATTCACTGACAAATGAATACAAATATTCATTTTCATAAGTGGTCTTCACATTTATGCTGAGAACTCTAAATTAAAACAGTTTTTTAATAGAAAAATTAAGAAAAAATATTAATTAAGGGAAAAAGTCATAACAGTGTCTGATCCCCCACTTAAAAAAAAAAAAAAAAAAAAAAAAATATATATATATATATATATATATATATATATATATATATATATATATATTGTTTTTAGTGGGAATGCACTACTTTTGCCAATTTGGGATGTACTACTAGCCTTTATTAGTATACTTTGTTAATATCTCCTAGTGTGCTTCTCATTATGGTTTGCGTGGTGTCAGGTGAAAGTCTTGAAGATGTGTCAACGAAATGACTAATTGAAAGTCTGCTAAAGGCAACCCAGGCAATGTTTAACGGCTGCCAAACTAATGAAATAAACCACCAAACTACCAAATAGTAACTATTATGATAAATAAATAATCCAACCTTGGCACTTAATAGCTCCGCCCCTTTATCAATAGCTTCTCCCCTTTTACTACATAAGCAAAACTCAGAGCGTTGAGTGCATGAAGTATACAACATTACACACTGCTAAATCTGAATATTGTTCTTCTGCATTTGCATACACTTACTACAATATTTGCATTTGTTGTTGTTTTTATTATAATTATTTTTTAGTTTAATATTTTGGATATTTTTTTTTTGTTATTTTTATGCTGGTATGTAACCATCAGTTTTTGAAAAATTGTTAAATTGTAAAAAAGCAATAAACTACATTTTTACACATTTGTATAATAACAAAATGGTTATTATTAATTATTGATAATATTAATTGCATCTTCCAGGTTATTAAAGTTCGCTTTTTTTCTTTTAACTTGCTATTACTTTTTCTGTTTTTAACTTATTATTACTTTTAATGTTTAACTTACTGTTATACAATTTATACTACAAAATGCCGTAATAGTGTTTGCGTATCAATCGGTACTTTTGAAAACACTAACGGTTAGATTTAGCGGAGGGGAGGGTGGGGGGATCAGTCAGTCGACTGCGGACTCTGGTGGATTTACTGGAGAAGAGCAGGCGCAAATGGCACTTGTGAGAGAAATTTGAGATCTCAAAAGGCGTACACTGCAGCCTCTGGTGGATTCACAAAAACTGCAAAAAATAGTAGCGCCTTGCATGTATTTGTTACTCTCCAGAAATGTATACAGGTGTACGTAATCAGAATGGTCCTGAATGTCCTTTATTTGTATTGTTTGGTAAGAAATTGTATAATAAATCTCCATGTATATATGAATAAATGCTGAATAAACATCTGACCCCTGATAAATAAGAGACTAAGGTAAAGGAAAATGAATGAATGAATAAACATCTGAAATAAACAAACGTCTGACCCCTGATAAATAAGAGACTAAGGTAAAGGAAAATGAATGAATGAATAAACATCTGCGAAATTAATAAATGTCTGACCCCTGATAAATTAGAGACTAAGGTAAAGGAAAATGAATGAATGAATGAATGAATGAATAAACATCTGCTTAATGACTAAATGAATAAACATCTGACCCCTGATTAATAAGAGACTAAGGTAAAGGAAAATGAATGAATGAATGAATAAACATCTGTGAAATAAACATCTGACCCCTGATAAATAAGAGACTAAGGTAAAGGAAAATGAGTAAATGAATGAATAAACGTCTGTGAAATAAACAAACATCTGACCCCTGATAAATAAGAGACTAAAGTAAAGGAAAATGAATGAATAAATGAATAAACATCTGACCCCTGATAAATAAGAGACTAAGCTAAAGATAAATGAATGTATGAATAAACATCTGCTAAATGGCTAAATAAATAAACATCTAATCCCTGATAAATAAGAGACTAAGGTAAAGGAAAATGAATAAATGAATGAATAAATGAACATCTGTGAAATGAACAAACATCTGACCCCTGATAAATAAGAGTCTAAGCTAAAGAAAAATGAATGAATGAATTAATAAATATCTGTGAAATAAACAAACGTCTGACCCCTGATAAATAAGAGTCTAAGCTAAAGGAAAATGAATGAATGAATAAATGAACATCTGTGAAATGAACAAACATCTGACCCTTGATAAATAAGAGTCTAAGCTAAAGGAAAATGAATGAATGAATGAATGAATGAATTAATGAATTAATGAATGAATAAACATCTGAAATAAACAAACGTCTGACCCCTCATAAATAAGAGACTAAGGTAAAGAAAAATGAATGTATGAATAAACATCTGCTAAATGACTATGATGAATGAATGAATGAATGAATGAATAAGCATCTGTGAAATAAACAAACGTCTGACCCCTGATAAATAAGAGTCTAAGCTAAAGGAAAATGAATGAATGAATGAATGAATGAATAAACATCTGAAATAAACAAACGTCTGACCCCTGATAAATAAGAGTCTAAGCTAAAGGAAAATGAATGTATGAATAAACATCTGTTAAATAACTATGACAAATGAATGAATAAATGAATAAGCATCTGTGAAATGAATAAACGACTGACCCCTGATAAATAAGAGACTAAGGTAAAGAAAAATTAATAAATGAATAAACATCTGATAAACGACTAAACATCTGACCCCTGATAAATAAGAGTCTAAGCTAAAGGAAAATGAATGAATGAATGAATAAATGAACATCTGTGAAATAAACAAACGTCTGACCCCTGATAAATAAGAGTCTAAGCTAAAGGAAAATGAATGAATGAATGAATGAACATCTACTAATAGTAAATGTTATTCCCCTTCTAGATTGTTACTTATTTTTTTAATCAGAAAAAGTGCATCTACAGTAGACTCGACTGCGCTGTGTTTATTTGACACAAACAATAAGACTGTGGGTCCCGAGCGGCTCCGTCTTGCTGTGAAAACAGCCGTAATCATAACAGGAGGGTTTCTGTAAAGAGCAGTGAAACGCAGACCCCGCTGAGATTACATGAAGCCCAGAGAATGTCAGGAAGAGGCTGCTGGAGCTTCTGGGCGTCTCTGCTCCAGCGCATTGTGAATGTGCTGCTTACAAAAACAGCTTTGAAGTTAGAAAAATAAATCCCAATGTCTGATCCGCCGCAGGTGCCTCGGAAGTGCTGCTTTTGTGTGCTGTTTTAGGCTGCATTTACAGTAGCTGTGCATTTTTGTAGGGCTGTAACGAGACACTTAAGTCACCATTCGATAAATACATCACAATCATTCATTCATTTTCCTTTGCTTTCATTCATTTTCCTTTCACCAGGGGTCGCCACAGCAGAATGAACCACCAACTAGAGATCTGCACGGGACTAAATTTGAAACGAAAAAATTAAGTTATGTAGGAATCGACACTGTAGGACTTATTTGTATGTTGTTTGTCTTATTTTCTTAGCATCTATATCAGAAATCTATTTAAAACTACTATTATTTGTGAAAACAAATTTGAGAAAGCATCAATGTGACGCCGCATTTTTTGAAGACATCATGTAGACTTCGTACAAAGTATTTTACGGTATTTTAAAAATACAAAATACAAGACAGGCGAAGCAGTGGCGCAGTAGGTAGTGCTGTCGCCTCACAGCAAGAAGGTCGCTGGTTCGAGCCTCGGCTCAGTTGGCGTTTCTGTGTGGAGTTTGCATGTTCTCCCTGCCTTCGCGTGGGTTCTTCCGTGTGCTCTGGGTTCCCCCACAGTCCAAAGACATGCGGTACAGGTGAATTGGGTAGGCTAAACTGTCCGTAGTGTATGAGTGTGTGTGTGGATGTTTCCCAAAGATGTGTTGCGGCTGGAAGGGCATCCACTGCGTAAAAAACTTGCTGGATAAGTTGGCGGTTCATTCCGCTGTGGCAACCCCAGATTAATAAAGGGACTAAAGGCTGATTTATACTTCTGTGTCAAACGCATGCTACGGCGCTGACGCATAGCCCTTCGCCGTGGCCGTCGGCGTCGCTGACGTGCAGCTCTCAAAAATTGTAACTACACGTCGCAACGACGCGTAGCGCAAGCTCTGTGATTGGTCGGCTTGGTAGCGCTGACAAGTCTGGGCGGGACCGAGAGCCGCACAAATGGCGCGAGCACAATGGAGTGATTGTTTTCAAGTGTGGAGTCCCGTGAAGGAGCTCTGGATGGAAAGTTTTGTTTTGTGTTTACCTCAAAGTTGTTGCACGTCCGCCGGTTCCTGCCTCTAAATGAGCGAGTTTGAGCCACTTGTACATCCAGGAAGTGTTCAGGAAAAGCAAAACAGCAGAGAAGAAACTCAACACAGAGGAACATTAACACCTCACTGCCAACTAGCGTTTGGAAGTGTTAATTCAGACCAACAGAGACAGCGCGCAAAAGTATAAATGCACAGCTACGCGCGTTGCATGCGCCGTGGGTCACGCCGGTCACTTGACGCAGAAGTATAAACCAGGCTTAAGCCGACAAGAAAATGAATGAATGAATGAATACAAGACACAAAAGAGTTTTAATACAAAATATTAAGCCATTTTCATAAACCCAGTCAAATACAAATTACAAACTACTATTATGTATTTAAAATATGTATTTGAAATACTTGTATCATAAATACTGCCCAACACCGTGCACTAGTAGCCTTTCATAACAATATTTCCCAGTGTGCTTCGCATCATGGTGTCAAGTGAAAGTCGTGAAGATGTGTTTCAGCTCTTTGGGCAATATGGGGAAGGTTTGTTCAGCTCTGTTCACGTCTGTTATCTGATGTCTGGCTCCAGAACTCTGTACGTGTGGATCCAGCGATTGGCCTATATTGCGTGATTCATACAATTCCTGTTTTCAGCATCAAAGAGTTTCCTCGGCCCTCTGGAAATGCTCCAAATGACAACGTGCTGAGAGAAGACAAGAAATAAAACATGACTACGTTCCAGAAACATTCAGAGCAAATTGCAAAACAGTGCAAACTAAAGGAGAAACGGCACAGGAATCGTAAATCATCGCAATACTGCTTAAAAGTGTTGAGTTTTATCAGGGTGGTTTGATTTAAAAACGTATTTCGTTTTTAGAAACGTACCCATATACATAGTTTTAATTAGTTGTTTATGTTATGTTATGTTAATATATTTATTTGTATTGTTTAAAAAATAAGTATTGCTTTAATTCAGTAAAAAAAAAGTTTGCTGGTACACAACATTCGATTATTTACCTTAATTAATTAATTAATTAATTAGGACATTAATTAAATATGAATTAATTAATAATTTAACTTAATTATAATTTGCAATAAATATTGTAATTATTGTAAAAAAAAATAATTGTGATAATTTATATTTGAATATAAAATGTGTGTAAAGGGCAACACAGTGGCACAGTAGGTAGTGCTGTCGCCTCACAGCAAGAAGGTTGCTGGTTCGAGCCTCAGCTGGGTTATGCAATAATGCATAATTAGTTATAATCACTATAGTACATGGAACGAGTAACAACCTTACATAAAGTGTTACCTGTTTTACTTTTACACCTATTTTATTTCGATTAAAAAGCAGACTTTGCCATTGGGAGTTCTTGATTTCTGTGGAAATTTAATATACAAAGTATTTTTTTTAGCAAGTAAAAATTTCCTAACTTCAAAGCACAATTAAAATAATTTTAATTTTATTTTTATTTTATTTTATTTAGTTTTATTTTGGTTTATATTTTAATAAAATTTTATTGTATTGTATTTGTTTTTATTTAATTTCATATTTTAATTCAAATTTATTTTAAATTTAATTTTATATTTTTATTTTTAATTTATTTTATTTTATATTTGAATTAAATTTTTATATTTTATTAATTTTTTTTATTTTGTTTTATATTTTAATTTAATTGTATTTTGTTATTTAATTTGATTTCAACTTATTTTTTTTTTATTTAATTTTATATTTAAATTTAAGTTGATTTTAATTTAAATTTGTTTTATATTTTAATTACATTTTCTTTAATTGTTTTTTTTATTTTGTTTAAATTATATTATTATTTACATTTTTATTTTATAAACTGATTCAGAGGCACTAACAGAGAACCCGAGAACACTGCATGTCAGGTTTTGTAGCTTTATTTTTGACCTTTTTGTTTCTTTTCCTGCAGATTTTGGATGAGATCAGTGAGCACGGGATCCGGATCTACCAGCTTCCCGACGCTGATTCAGACGAGGATGAAGAATTCAAGGAACAGACGCGTGTGCTGAAGGTCAGAGGTCAAAGTGTTTAACAGCTTTATCAGTGCAGGAGTTCTAGTTTGGCTGAAGTTGTGTGTGTGTGTGTGTGTGTGTGTGTGTGTGTGTGTGTGTGTGTGTGTGTGTGTGTGTGTGTGTGTGGGTGTGGGTGTGGGTGTGTGTGTGTGTGTGTGTGTGTGTGTGTGTGTGTACATGTGTGTATGTATATTTATAACTATATCTATATCTACATATGTGTGCGTGTGGGTGTGTGTTTCAGGCCAGTATCCCGTTTGCTGTGATCGGCTCAAACCAGCTGATTGAGGTGAAGGGGAAGAAGATTCGTGGGCGGCTGTACCCGTGGGGTGTGGTGGAGGTGGAGAATCCCGAACACAACGACTTCCTCAAACTGCGCACTATGCTCGTGTGAGTGTATTAGAAAATTATAATAATATTAATCAAGGTAAAAAAAAAAGGTAAAACTGTTTACATGAGCATCTCCACCCTTCAATTAAAACTCTTGTACCTTAAAGACTTCTAGTTTTAAATAAACAAAGCCAAAGACATTTTTTTTCAGTTAATTTTGAGATTTTTGGCTAGTTAAAATACACTAAATACACTTTACTCTTTTATGTTTCTATTTATTTTAACAGAAATGTCAATTTCAGCAGCAATTGTTATATTGTGAAGGTGTTTATTGAGGGATGTGTTCCCATATTTAATGTGGCTTACTGTACACAATATTTTATTCTTCAAATAAATTTTAAATGGTGATTTTTAGCTGTTCAAAGCATTTAATAATTGTAGGTTAGGAATAAGAGGAGATTCCCCACAAAACCCCCCTAAACCTGTTTGATTGTAATATGTATCATGTGTTAAAAAAAGAAACAATCATTTTAAATTGATGAAATATTCAGCTTAAGCATGTCATGATTTATTTATTTCTGAAATAATATATATTTTAAATATTCAGACTGTTCGTTATTTTTTTTGTACTTGATTATCATCATTTCTTTAGGCAAAAATGGACTTTGTAGTTTATTTTCTGTGGTTTAGAGTGAAATGGATCTAACACATAATTCGGGTCTCCATAGTGTTGATTTCTCCATTTGTTGTGTAGCGCCCTCTGCTGATCAAAATCCATTAAGGTTTGTCTGTGTACCTGGTATTCATTACTTTGTGGGGACCAAAAAGTCTAGCAATACCAGTAGATTTTGAGCCTGTGGGGAGTTTTTTTTTTTTTTTTTTTTTTTTTTTTTTTTTTTTTTTTGGGTCCCTATGAGAGAAACAACTCATTAATCATCCAGAATAAGGTGTCTTGTTTAGGTTTGTGTTTAGAATTTGGGAAAGAGAACAAAATATACTGACTATAGTCTAAAAAGAATTGGAAATTCCACTAAAATATAAGTACCTAATGTGTGTGTGTGTGTGTGTGTGTGTGTGTGTTTATGTGCATGTGTTATCGCGTATGTGTTTTCATGTGCGTGTCTGATTGCTTGTGTGTATGTGTTTGTTTGTGTCTATGTGTGTGTGTTTGCATGTGTGATTGTGTATGTGATTGCGCATATGTTTGCGTGTGTGTTTTTGTATGTGCATGTGTGTTTGCATGCATGTCTGTTTGCGTATGTGCGTGTTTGTGTGCGTGCCTGCATATTTGCATGTGTATGTGCGCATTTGTCTGTGTCTGTGTCTGTGTGTGTGTGTGTGTGTGTGTGTGTGTGTGTGTGTCTGTCTGTCTGTCTGTCTGTGTGTGTGTGTGTGTGTGTGTGTGTGTGTGCGCGCTTGTGTGTGTGTGTTTGTGTAGGACCCACATGCAGGACCTGCAGGAGGTCACTCAGGATCTCCATTATGAGAATTTCCGTTCAGAGAGGCTAAAGCGAGCCGGCAGGTAAAAACATCTAACACACCATCCCAGATGATCGTCCTGCTGACCAGCTGATCTGCACTGGGGTCTGATGGTGAATCTGTGCTGAAACTGTGTGTGTGGTTCTGCAGGGCGGCTGATGTGGAAGATGTGATGGACAAAGACCAGATCCTGCTGGAGAAAGAAGCTGAGGTCAGTCATGATAATATAGTAATATCTGATTGATTGCTATATTTTAATACACATAATAACTCTCTGCACTTTCATTGAAAAGGTTTGGCTCAATATTTTTTTAATCATGCTAAAATAAGTCTGATCACCAAAGCTGCATTCACTTTATGAATATAAAATAAAGAAGCTGTAATATTGTAAAATACACTCACCGGCCACTTTATTAGGTACACCTGTCTAACTGCTTGTTAACACAAATTTCTAATCAGCCAATCACATGGCAGCAACTCAATGGATTTAGGCAAGTAGACATGGTCATTATGATCTGCTGCAGTTCACACCGAGCATCAGAATGGGGGAGAAAGGTGATTTAAGGGACGTGGCATATCTGTTGGTGCCAATCGGCCTGATCTGATTATTTCAGAAACTGCTGATTTACTGGGATTTGCACGCACAACCATCTCTAGGGTTTACAGAGAATGGTCAGAAAAAGAGAAAATATCCAGTGAGTGGCAGCTCTGTGGTCACAAATGCCTTGTTGATGTCAGAGGAGAATGGCCAGACTGGTTCCAGCTGATAGAAAGACAACAGTAACTTAAATAAGCACTTGTGATAACAGAGGTCTGCAGAAGAGCATCTCTGATTGCACAACACCTCTTTGAGGTGGATGGGCTACAGCAGCAGAAGACCACACCAGGTGCCACTCCTGTCAGCTAAGAACAGGAAACAGGCTACAGTTCGCACAGGCTCACCAAAATAGGACAATAGAAGATTGGAGAAACGTTGCCTGGTCTGATGAGCCTTGATTTCTGCTGTGATGTCCAGATGGTTGGTGCAGAATTTGGTGTCAACAACATGAAAGCATGGATCCATCCTGCCTTGGTGGTAGTGTAAAGGTGTGGGGGATATTTTCTTGGCACACTTTGGGCCCATAAGTACCAACTGAGCATTGTGTCAACCCCACAGCCTACCTGAGTATTGTTGCTGACCATGTCCATCACTTTATGACCACAGTGACCATCTTCTGATGGCTACTTCCAGCAGGATAACACACCATATCATAAAGCGTGAATCATGTCAGACTGGTTTACTGAACATGACAATGAGTTCACTGTACTCAAATGGCCTCCACAGTCACCAGATCTCAATCTAATAGAGCACCTTTGGGATGTGGTGAAATGGGAGATTAGTATCATTTATGTGCCGCTGACAAATTCACAGCAACTGAATATTTCCACGGATTAAGGCAGTTCTGAAGGCAAAAGGGGTCCAACCCGGTATCAGTAAGGCGTACCTAATAAAGTGGCCGGTGAGTGTATATTCACAATTTTTAGCAAAAGTTTTCTATTTTTAATGTCTTTTAATATGTATTTTTGGGAGCCCATGTTAAATATTCAGCATCATTAGCATAACATGATCCATTCTGATATGCTAATTTGCTGCTCCACAAGTTATCATATGTTTATTAAAAGAATTAGCTTTATTAATTTATTAAATATGATTATTAAATGGCTATTATTGTCCTACTGACCCCAAGCATTTGTAAGCAGTATTTGAGGTTTTGTTTACAGTCTATGGTAATTAATTGTAGGAGAACGCAATCAGAGCCGTCTGTAAACATACATGTCTGCACAGGAAATTACATCAACTTCCTGCAGCACAGAACGTACAGAAATGCATGCAATGTACAAAGATCGTGCATTTGAGTGTTTTTATGCACCTGTTTAACATAGTAAATGTCCCAAGAGAAAAATCCTTTCCAAAAAAGCTGATTAAAAAACAGGCTTAGTAATATTTAATAAGTAAGAGAGAAGTTTATAGTATTTATAGAAATAATACAATAAAAGAAAAGAGTTTTATTGTCGTCATCATTAGTCGTGTGTTTAGAGGAGCAGTTTTGTACAGTATGTTCTCTAATTGTCATGATTGTTGTCATTAGAGACTGTAATTGTGTTTATGTTTACATATCACGTTCATAAGAGTGAGTTTTTTTCTCATCAGTCCTGTTGCAAGGTCTTTTCCAGTATCAATAACATTTAAATTAGCCTCAGACAATTTCTGATGTTTGTGAGTAACAATAACATGGAAATATGCTGATTTTTTTTATACACAAATATATGTTTGTTGTAATATTGACACATTTTTTTAGTTAATTTTGAGATTTTTGGCTAGTTAAAATACACTAAATACACTTTACTCTTTTATTTTTCTATTTATTTTAACAGAAATGTCCATTTCAGCAGCAATAGTTATATTGTGAAGGTGTTTATTGAGGGATGTGTTCACATATTTAATGTGGCTTACTGTACACAATATTTTACTCTTCAAATAAATTTTAAATGGTGATTTTTAGCTGTTCAAAGCATTTAACAATTGTAGGTTAGGAATAAGAGGAGATTCCCCACAAAACCCCCTAAACCTGTTTGATTGTAATATGTATCATGTGTTAAAAAAAGAAACAATGATTTTAAATTAGCCTGTTTGTGAGTAACAATAACGTGGAAATATACTGATTTTTTTTTATACACAAATATATGTTTGTTGTAATATTAAAGAAAATGATACAAGAGTTCACTAAATGGAAAGCACTCACACTTTCTCTTGCAGGCAGAATAAATACACACAAAAAATGAATATTCTTCCTAAATTTATTAAGTATTTCAATTTTCATTTTTAATTCATTCATTTTCTTTTCCGCTTAGTCCCTTTATAAATCAGGGGTCCATATATGCAAAGAAACAAATCTAATTTATTTATTAGTTATGCATAATAAAATGAAATGACGCAGGGAAAAAGTGTAGAGAGGTGTAGAAAGGCAGTGAAAGCCCAGACAGCAGCTGAAATCTCTCAGTAGTTCTTCAGCAACTCTCTGCCCTTCCTCAGTTTAAATGAATATCAGCTGCTTCAGCTGACATTTCAGCAAGATAATGGTCCAAAACACAGCCAAGGAAACTCTCATATGCTTTCAGAGAAAGAAAATCAAGTTGTAGAATGGCTTAGCCAATCACCTGATCCGAATCCAATAGAAAATTCAAAATAAAGCTCCGATTTGATAGACAAGACCCACAGAACTGTCAAAATTTCTCCATATGAGAGGCGTCTTTAAGCAGCCAGCACCAAAAAAGGTCTTTATTTAAAGTGTTATATACATTTCAGTAGTTCAGTGCTTTCTACTTGTGCCATTCCATTGTTAATATATAAAACTCATTTTTCAGATTTGTTTGTTTTGTTTTATTGTTATGTTTGTTTTGTTTGGGCTTTTACCAAAATCTGGTTCAATTCCATGTCAACAGCTCCTTTAAAAATGTTATTTCCAGGAAAAAGCATGATGTGTTTAATACTTATTTTACCTGCTGTACAAAAGGATCATGTGACACTTGAGACTAGAATAGTGATGCTAAAAAATGAGTTTGCATTACAGTAATAAACTCCATTTCACAGTATATGAACATTTCACAGTATAAAACACTATTTGAAATGATAATACAGGATGTCCGCGGAGTCTTAAAAAGTGTTTAAAATTGATCAATCAGTTTAGAGAAATTTAAGGCCCTTTAAAAGTATTAAAAATACTTAAATGATATTTTACAAGGTATTCAGTTCGGTATCAGTATGCTAATGTTTACCTGAATTTAATCTTTGAATATTGGGATGCTGTGTAGTTTATGAAATAAATAAATAATCCTGCTAGATTTGACATCACGGTGCTTTGTTTACTGCACTAAACAGGGAAACACTGTTATTCCTGCTGTTGTAAAGGCGCCACCTACTGGATTGACATTTTATTCAGTATATAAATACAGTTTTAGTTTAGGATTTGTTTCTTGCAATAAGTATTTAGTAAGTATACTGCAAGTTAAAATGTCGGCAATGTTACATGTTAAAACCTGAAGTGGTAATGAGGTCTTAAGGTATTCAATCTCTGATTCCTGTATATAATAATAATAGTATATACCAGGGGTGCCCAATTTCGGTCCTAGAGGGCCAGTGTCCTGCATATTTTAGTTCCAACCTCCATTAAACACACCTGAACCTGCTAATCAAGCTCTTTCTAGGTATACTAGAAACTTCCAGGCAGGTGTGTTGAAGGAAGTTGGAGCTTAACCATGCGGGACACCGGCCCTCTAGGACCGAGTTTGGACACCCCTGGTATATACTAATGTAATAAACTAATGTAGTAATGTATAGTATTTTTGAAGCCATAAACACAGCCTCTGTGAGCTATATATCATCCTTTATGATTAACATTTGTGAAATCATCGCTATGTGCTTTTTTTCCCCCTGTTATGCAGCTGAGACGCATGCAGCAGATGATCGCTCAAATGCAGGCTCAGATGAAAATGAAACCCGGAGACGACTAAGAGTGTGTGTGTGTTTCTCTGTCGTCTATACGCGAACAGGAAGTGTCATCTGACCGGAGGGTACATTTATCCTGCCCGTTTCTAAACACTATTTACTTGTCATATCAGATTGATGGAACATAATAGTAAACGTTGACCAAGTAGAATCCCTCACTATCGCAAACACATGCTCCATTGTTTAATCAAGCCTGTCCAATTTAGACTCTATCTATTAATAATTTATATCATGGTTCCATTGACAATATTCAGCATCTGTTCATCTGTGCATTGATCAGGGTTTGTGATGTCAGTGCCAAATACTCTTTTAAAGCTGCTTGGCTTGTTCAAGTCATGTATTTTGTATGTGTGTTTATCTATATATATATATATATATATATATATATATATATATATATATATATATATATATATATATATATATATATATATATATATATATATATATATATAAAATTAGTGTTGGGCAAATATTTAATTTTAATAAATTAAATCAGAAAGAGAGTCTGTTTTGACATAATGTAAGTCAAAATGCATGTTTATTATGATGCACACACATACATAAAAACAAAACTATTTGGCTACATTGATGTTTGCGCATAAATTTACATATAATTTGTACCAATATGTATATCTCATATCTAAAATAAAAATAACAAATATATTTTAATGTTTAAATTAAAAGGATAAATTATAAATGCATGCATGTCTGTATTTACAGTGTATGTACATAATAAATATATAGCGTACACACACAAATATATATATATATATATATATATATATATATATATATATATATATATATATATATATATATATATATATATATATATATATAATTTATTTGTTTATTTGTGGGTGTACGCTATATATTTATTATACACACACACACACAAACATATATATATATATATATATATATATATATATATATATATATATATATATATATATATATATATATATATATATAATGTCAAAACAAACTCTTATTTTGGATGTGATTAATCATAATACATTCTATCTACAGGGTGGGCCATTTATATGGAAACACCTTAATAAAATGGGAATGGTTGGTGATATTAACGTCCTGTTTGTGGCACATTAGTATATGTGAGGGAGCAAACTTTTCAAGATGGTTGGTGACCATGGCGGCCATTTTGAAGTCGGCCATCTTGGATACAACTTTTGTTTTTTCAATAGGAAGAGGGTCATGTGACGCATCAAAATTATTGGGAATTTCACAAGAAAAACAATGGTGTGCTTGGTTTTAACGTAACTTTATTCTATTATGAGTTACATACACGTTTCTGACCACGTATAAAATGTGATCAATGTGATGCCAATTGTGTTGGATTGTCAATGCTACACTCTTCACACACTGATAGCAACACCGCAGGAGAAACACTAGCACAGGCTTCCAGTATCCGTAGTTTCAGGTGCAGCACGTCTTGTAACTTCACACACCATAGACAAATGCCTACAGTTGACCCCAAAGATAAAAGTCTAAGGGGGTCAGATCGGGAGACCTTGGGGGCCATTCAAAGGGCTCACGATAACTAATCCACTTTTCAGGTAACTGTTCATCTAGGAATGCTCGGACCTGACACCCATAATGTGGTGGTGCAAAATCTTGCTGGAAAAACAGGGAACGTACCAGCTTCAGTGCATGAAGAGGGAAATTCATCATCAATTTTTCATCATCATCAGGTTTCCATTGATGTAGAATGGCCCCACTATCTTTGTTGTCCATGGTGTGAAGATACAAGATGTGCAGCACCTGAAATCACGGATACTGGAAGCCTGTGCTGGCATTTCTCCTACGGTGTTGCTATTCGTGTGTGAAGAGTGGGAGAAGAGGGTTGCATTGACAATCCAACACTATGGGCATCACATTGAACACATTTTATAAGTTGTCAGAAACTTGTGAATAACTCATGAAAGAATAAAGTTACGTTAAAACCAAGCACACCATTGTTTTTCTTGTGAAATTCCCAATAATTTTGATGTGTCATATGACCCTCTTCCTATTGAAAAAAACAAAAGTTGGATCCAAGATGGCCGACTTCAAAATGGCCACCATGGTCACCACCTATCTTGAAAAGTTTGCTCCCTCACATATAATAATGTGCCACAAACAGGACGTTAATATCACCAACCATTCTCATTTTATTAAGGTGTTTCCATATAAATGGCCCACCCTGTATATATGATGTGTGTGAGTTTGTGTGTGTGTTGTTTAAATGGGATAAAATTCAAGGATTTTGTGCCTAATAGATGCATCTGGTCCAGTTTACAGTTTTATCAAATGCACATAATTGCGATTACGTTTATTGATATCATGTTTGTATTTAAGAAAGCAGCACATGTGATCAGCACTACCATCATCATGGTGAAACTAAATATTAAATGTCAGTAGCACATGCAGATTTTAGCACAAATCTAGACCGTTCTTCACTAGCAAACAAAGCAAATGCATGTGGATATTCATGGTGTGGATTCCAGCTATGTACTGTTTCCCTCTACTGGACAGCAAAACCAGCCGCAGCACAATATTTTACCAGATTGAATCATGACAAACGAATGCACAATTGGACAATCTGCTAAAATCAGATCTTTTTAAAGGGAAAATAGTTATTAAAGTGGCTCAGCATCTCTGAAATGATTATTGTGGATGCAGTGGTTCATCTGTTTGTGTTTTGATTCACAGAAATGCCTTAAAACTCCACATTTCACTCTCTTTTATACTTATTCTGTCGTGCATTGGGTTTTTCTATTCTTTTATTGCTTCATTGTTGACCCTCATTACTACTTAAAGCATTGCCATCTACTGCGGTGATCTTAATATTTCTAATTTACCATGGTACGTTTAACTGTAAAAGTCTAAATGTTAACGGTACAAAGTCTGCACAGTGGACTGGAGTCATTTACAGCGTTGTTTGCTAATTGTTGATGCCTGTTGTAAACACACTGATTTTGTTTTGTTGTATTTGTGGTTCAGCCCAGTTATTGTGACTTTGGTTGTCTCCTGTTTAACACAGTTGTCATTTTGCGGTACAATAATGCTAAATTCACTGTTTTACATCTTTCTTTTTGTACTTGCTCACGTTGAGGAATAAATATCTTTACGTCGTTTGTTTTGGGCACTGTGGTTTGCTGCAAGCAGAATCAGTTTAATAAATACACAGACTGAACAGCTTTTAATTAATACATTTCTTAATTAATGGCAATTAAGGTAAACTATTTTAAAATAGCACTGATGACAAATGACTGATGGAATCCTGCAAATGATATGCATATACTCATTTACAGAAAGAAAATATGTAGAGTTTTATGAAAAATGTAAAGTGTGTTTTACCTGCTTTTATTGAAGGTAAACTGTTTTAAAACTTGATTTAAATGATGTATTAATACAGTTAGTTAAATTTAATATTATTGTTTATATATATATATATATATATATATATATATATATATATATATATATATATATATATAAATCTGTATTAAAATATATTGAGTAGTTTGTATTTATAATATTCAGTATGTTGTTTATGAAATATATACACTCACCATCCACTTTATTAGGTACACCTGTCCAACTGCTTGTTAACGCAAATTTCTAATCAGCCAATAGGATGGAGGCAACTCAATGCATTTAGGCATGTAGACATGGTCAAGACGATCTGCTGCAGTTCAAACTAAGCCTCAAAATGGGGAGGCATGGTTGTTGGTGCCAGACGGGCTGGTCTGAGTATTTCAGAAACTGCTGATCTACTGGGATTTTCACGCACAACCATCTCTAGGGTTTACAGAGTTGGTCAGAAAAAGAGAAAATATCCAGTGAGCGGCAGTTCTGTGGGCGCAAATGCCTTGTTAATGACAGAGGTTAGAGGAGAATGGCCAGACTAGTTCCAGCTGATAGAAAGACAACAGTAACTCAAATAACCACTCGATACAACTGAGGTCTGCAGAAGAGCATCTCTGAACACACAACACGTCCAACCTTGAGGCAGATGGGCTACAGCAGCAGAAGACCACAATGGGCGCCACTACTGTCAGCTAAGAACAGGAAACTGACGCTACAATTGGCACAGGCTGACTAAAATTGAAGTTTCAAGAATTGTTGCCTGGTCTGATGAGCCTCGATTTCTGCTGCCACATTCAGATGGTCGGGTCAGAATTTGTCGTCAACAACATGAAAGCCTGAAGCTGCCTTGCATCAACGGTTCAGGCTGCTGGTGGTGGTGTAATGGTGTGGGAGATATTTTCTTGGCACACTTTGGGCCCATTAGTACCAATTGAGCATTGTGTCAACACCACAGCCTACCTGAGTATTGTTGCTGACCATGTCCATCTCTTTATGACCACAGTGACCATCTTCTGATGGCTACTTCCAGAAGGATAACGCGCCATGTCATGTAGTGCGAATGATCTCAGACTGGTTTCTTGAACATGACAATGAGTTCACTTTACTCAAATGGCCTCCACAGTCACCAGATCTCAATCCAATACAGCACTTTTGGGATGTGGTGAAATGGGAGATTATTATCATTTATGTGCCGCTGACAAATCTGCAGCAGCTGCGTGATGCTATCATGTTAATATGGAGCAAAATCTCTGAGGAATATTTCCAGCACCTTGTTGAATCTATGCAGTAAAAGATTGAAGCAGTTCTGAAGGCAAAAGTGGTCCAACCTGGTACTAGTAAGGTGTACGTAATAAAGTGGCCGGTAAGTGTACAGTATATTATAAATGAAATAGATTTTTCTCCTATATATTTCAATTGTAAGGTTTTTTAAAAATCTGTATGTACATATTTATTCACTAAAGTAATTAGAGTGTGTTTGTGTGGGGGCGGTGGAAATATTTGAAGATTAGGCATATTTTTGTATAATAAAATAAATGTAAAAATATTCAAAATATATAAAATTTCAAATAATAAAAGTTTATTAAAAACATTTTTATAATCATTAAAATAATACTGAAACATGTTTAAATAATTAAAAATATATATGTATTAAAAAATAATCAGATTAAAATAATACAGATTGTTTAGCCACAAATAAAACGATGCATATAAATGAAATAAAGGTTAATTCAATACTATACAAAGTAGAAAAAGAAATACTTTTCAAGTAATTTTACATAATAAGAAGACGGATGCCTTTTACGTCTGATTGAAACCCCCTGCTGTTAGCTTGTTCTGTGAATGACGTGTCGGTGGGCGGGTCACTTCGTGACCGTCAGCCACGCCCCTCCACGCCTGGGTTTCCCAGCGGGACCGAGCGAGAGACGCAGACGGAGCCGCCGAGCAGCACAGCAGAGCCTAAACATGACGACCAACATCCGATACAAGAGCAGGTCGATGAAATCCGGTAACGACACGCACACAACACCGCTGTTTCTGCTGTATTTATCTGTGTGTGAGCGCTAATTATTCCTCTTCCTCCTCTCTGCATCCCGCACCTGCTGATGCTGCTCTTCCTTCAGAGGACAGTGAGGTAAGGAAACAGCAACTTCACCACTGTGCGCAGATTTTACCACAGTATTTTACAAACCTAGCACTTCCACACAAGTTTAACAGCATCATATCAGAATCACACGACCATCAGGTTTCATTTGGCTTCATTTATTTAGAATTTTGCGTCATTTTTGGTGTGATAATGTTGATAATGCTGACACAGTGTCATCTTCCGTCGACTGACGCACTTTGTTTATTTACCATACCATATGAAAAAAGTACTATGGTATTTTAAAGTAAGTGTACTGGAAGACATGTAGTACATTTCCAATGGTAAATACTGCAGTGGTTTTGAACCTACAATGATGTGGTGATTTGTTGTTGTAATTTAATTATTATATAGTAAAATAAACACAAATTATTATGAATGTTCTCTTTAATACTACAATAAGTAAATATATGGGAATTGATGGGCATTTTTGCCTTTATAATCTTTTTAAATGGATGTTTTGGTGTTTTTAATATTTAAAGCAATCAGATAAATTACTGTAAATCATTTTACTACATCATAGTCCACACTGGAACACTCGGTTTACATCAGTGAGGTAAAAATCAGCAACTTCACCACACTGCACAGATTTTACCTCAGTATTTTACAAACCTAGCGCTTCCACACAGGTTCAACAGCATCATATAGGAATCAAACAACACTCAGTTTCTTTGGCTTCGTTTACTTTGAATTTTACTTCATTTTTGGTGTGATAATGTTGATAATGCTGACACACTGTCATCTGTCGACTGACACACTTTGTTTATTTATCATCCCATATGAAAAAAAATACTATAGTATTTAAGTGGAAGTGTACAGGAAGACATGTAGTAAAAATTTTATTGGTAAATACTGCAGTGTTTTTAACCTTACTACAGTAAATTACAGTGACGTGGTGATTTGTTGTGGTAATCCAACTATTATATAGTAAAATAAACACAAATTACTTCATGAATTTTCTCTTTATCACTACAATAAGTAAATATATGGGAATTGAGGGGTAAAAATCAGCAACTTCACCACTCTTCACAGATTTTTACCTCAGTATTTTACAAACCTAGCGCTTCCACACAGGTTCAACAGCCTCATATAAGAATCACACGACACTCAGTTTCATTTGGCTTTGTTTATTTTGAATTTTGCATTATTTTTGGTGTGATAATGATCATAATGTTGCCTGACAACTGACACACTGTTTATTTATCATCTCATATGAAAGTGTGCTGGAAGACGTAGTAAATTTCCAATGGTAAATACTGCAGTGTTTCTAAACCTTACTGCAGTAAATTATAGTGTTGTGGTAATTCATCTAATTATATAGTAAAATAAACACAAATTATTATGAATGTTCTCTTTAATACTACAATAAGTAAATATATGGGAATTGATGGGCATTTTAGCCTTTATAATCTTTTTAAATGGATGTTTTGGTGTATTTAATATTTAAAGCAATCAGATGAATTACTGTAAATCATTTTACTGCATCATAGTCCACACTGGAACACTCGGTTTACATCAGTGAGGTAAAATCAGCAACTTCACCACACTGCACAGATTTTACCTCAGTATTTTACAAACCTGCTGCTTCCACACAGGTTCAACAGCATCATATAAGAATCACACGACACTCAGTTTCATTTGGCTTCATTTATTTTGTATTTTGTGTCATTTTTATGGTGTGATGATTTAGTACTGAAAAGTCATACTCAAGTAAAAGAACCATTACTTGCCAAAAAATGTGGTGCGAGTAGACTAAAAGTATCTGTTGTAAATATGACTCAAAGTATGAGTAAAAAGTAGCCTTTTTAAAAGTACTCAAGAGTAGAGAGTAGTGGGTATTACGCTGTGAAAGACTGATGCATTTACATGTAATATGTGCATGTGTGTGTAAACGAAACATTCTGTAGTGCATTTAGTAATTGTTTAAGGACGATTGGTGGTTTTATCATCATACAGTAAACACGCTTCATCTTCTTATCAGTGACATGCAGTCTAAACCATCTCTGGGTCATTGCATGTTAAGATTTTGGATCCCTTCTTGGACAATTTTAATGCTTTCAAATGGTTTGCTGCAATAATATAGTGGCCATGTGTTGAGGTTGTTCAGTGATGTGATTTACTTTCTATGTGTGATCTGACTGGACAGGAATCACTTAACTTTTCTACTATCCCCATAGACAAGAAAAAATAAAAGTTTGATTGCAAGTTGAAGGAAAGAGTGGAGCAAAAGTACTGATAAAGCACTAAAAATGTACTCAAGAGAAAGTAAAAGTACACATTTATAAAACTACTTAGTAAACTACTGTTCCTGCGAAAAACTACTCAATTACAGTAATTTGAGTGTTTGTAATTTGTTACTTTACTCCGCTAGTGATAATGCTGACACAGTGTCATCCCTTGTCGACTGACGCACTTTGTTTATTTATCCTATATGAAAAAAAAGTACTGTAGTATTTTACAGTAAGTGCACTGGAGGACGTACAGTACATTTTCAGTTGTAAATACTGTAGTGTTTTTCAATCTGACAACAGTAAATTACAATTATGTGGTGATTTGTTGTGCTAATTTTACTACACTTGTTATAGTAACTATTTTATATAACTATGTTATAGTATTATATAGTAAAATAAACAGGAATGTTTTCTTTACTGCTACAATGAGGAAATACACTCACTGGCCACTTTATTAGGTACACCTTACTAGTACCGGGTTGGAACCGGTTTAGCCTTCAGAACTGCCTTAATCCTTCATGGCAGAGATTCAACAAGGTGCTGGAAATGCTCCTCAGAGATTTTGCTCCATACTGACATGATAGCATCACACAGTTGCTGCAGATTTGTCGGCTGCACATCTATGATGCGAATCTCCCATTCCACCACATCCCAAAGGTGCTCTATTGGATTGACATCTGGTGATTGTGGAGTCCATTTGAGTACAGTGAACTCATTGTCATGTTCAAGAAACCAGTCTGAGATGATTCACGCTTTATGACATATCCTGCTGGAGGTAGCCACTGTGGTCATAAAGGGATGGACATGGTCAGCAACAATACTCGGGTTGGCTGTGGCATTGACATGATGCTTAATTGGTACTAATGGACCCAAAGTGTGCCAAGAAAATATCCCCACACCATTACACCACCACCACCAGCCTGAACCGTTGATGCAAGGCAGGATGGATCCATGCTTTGATGTTATGGATGCTAAATTCTGACTCTACCATCCCAATTATGCAACAGAAATTGACTTATCAGACCAGGCAACGTTTCTCCAATCCTCTATTGTCCAATTTTAGTGAGATAGCTAGAGGAGTAGCTTTAGTTGCCTGTACTTAGCTCACAGAAGTGGCACCCGTTGTGTTCTGCTGCTGCTGCCAATCTGGTTCAAGTTTAGACGTGTTGTGCGTTTAGAGATGCTCTTCAGCAGACCTCTGTTGTCACATTCAAAGACACTTAAATCACCTTTCTTTCCCATTCTGATGCTCGCTTTGAACGGCAGCAGATCATCTTCACCATGTCCACATGCCTAACTGCATTGAGTTGCTGCCATGTGATTGGCTGATTAGAAATTTGCGTTAAAAAGCAGTTGGACAGGTGTACCTAATTTAGTGGCCGATGAGTGTAAATTGGTATTGAGGTGCATTTGAACCCTTATAACCTTTAAATAGATGTTTTGGAGTACTTGATATTTCCGAGTGTTTGCTAAAAAAATCAAAATCATTACTGTAAATTATTTTACTACATTATAATCCATGCTGGAACACTCTGTTTACATTAGTCAGGTAAAAAAAAACGCAACTTCACCATACTGTGTATATTTTACCTCAGTTTAGGAATCACTTTCTAGACTGTTTCGCTTATTCATGTTTCTGTCTGCATCCCCTTAATGGTGTATAATTTTACGTTATGTTTTACCGTAAACAATGTCCTTTGTGACATCACAAATTAAAGGATAGACTTTATATTTTGTCCATGCGATATATATCATCATATTGCACAGCCCTAGTTTACTGTAGTACTTGTAAAGTGTATACTACAGTGTTTACAACGGCTTATCAATTCACTATAGCTACTACTGTAGTAATCATCAAAATTTCCTACAGTGTACTACAATTTACTCTATTTTACTCTAGTAAACCTTAAAGGCTTTAGGATGATTATGATAATGTGTTTTGTGTGTCATATGGTCTTGTTCTTGTTAGCATTTAGTTAATGTGAGAGAGGATGATGGTGCTGTTTCTCTCTGGAGGTGTTGTCATGGTTACAGGAGCTGGAGTGTGATGGAGAGCAGTGTTGAAGCCTCCAATCTGTGGATGATTATAGAGTTTGTGTTTATGGTATAGAGAAAAAAAGAGTGTTTCAGTCTCAAACACTCATATATCTATGTGTGTGTGTGTGTGTGTGTGTGTGTGTGTGTGTGTGTGTGTGTGTGTGTGTGTGTGTGTGTGTGTGTGTGTGTGTGTGTGTGTGTGTGTGTATGTGTGCACTTTAGTCTCACTCTTGAAAATGGGTGACATATTTGTGTTGACACATTTACTGTTGAACAAAGTCAGAAAGGATGTACTGAATGTCTTGTTGGTAAAAGACTGTACTGTTGCAGTCTTGACTTGAATATGATGCAGTTAGTATTAATGAAGGAAAGACTCAAATTAATATGGGATTTGGATGTTATTGTCAGTTCTGTGGATTTGTCATTAGTTGGGCCGGAGAGATTCGGCATTTTTGGCTATTGCGCAGAATTGTGTAAAATAATCTGTGGGTTTATGCAGAATAATTTTGGGAGTGTTATAACTAAAACTTCATTCATTCATTTTCTTGTTGGCTTAGTCCCTTTATTAATCCGCCACAGCGGAATGAACCGCCAACTTATCCAGCAAGTTTTTACACAGCGGATGCCCTTCCGGCAGCAACCCATCTCTAGGAAACACACACACACACACTCATACACTACAGACAATTTAGCCTACCCAATTCACCTGTACCATATGTCTTTGGACTGTGGGGGAAACCGGAGCACCTGAACGCAGGGAGAACATGCAAACTCCACACAGAAACGCCAACTGAGCCGAGGTTCGAACCAGCTACCTTCTTGCTCTGAGGCGACAGCTCTTCCTACTGCACCACTGCATCGCCCAACTAAAACTTTGTATATGAAATGAAATATATCACGTTTTTGTTTAATGTTTACAATGCAAATCCATCTACATTTACTTATTTGGTAAACAAAGCAAGTCTATAATATAAGAAATTTACTGAAAGACTGAAAATATTAGTGCACATGCTGTATTGTAAAAAAATTAAACAAACATTTTCATATTTGTAAATAATATTACTGTAATTGATTAAAAAACTGAATGAATATGCTGGATAAGTTGGCGGTTCATTCCGCTGTGGCGACCCTAGATTAATAAAGGGACTAAGCCGAAAAGAAAATGAATGAATGAATATTATATCACCATAACATATGATATCATATCATTCCTCCAAACTTAAGGTGTGAAAACAGATAATGTGTGATATAAAACATGTAGTCACAGAGCTGATCGTAATATTTTCATGGTTTACACAAAAACATGAAGCAAGCGTTTTCAACATTTTTTATTTTTAATAAAAAATTAAAAATAAAACCTTAAAAAATTTTAAGGTTGAGCAGCAAATCTATTTGAGCAGCAAATTATTGACCACTGAGGACTGGAGTAATGATACTAAAAATCCTGCTTTAAATAACAAGAATAAATTACATGACAGTACAAGAAAAAAAAAAAAAAGTAGCTTATTTAATTGGCGACACGGTGGCTCAATTAGCATTGTCGCCTCACAGCAAGAAGGTCGCTGGTTCGAGACCTGGCTGGGCCAGTTGACATTTCTGTGTGGAGTTTCGTGCTCCGGTTTCCCCCACAGTCCAAACACATGCACTATAGGTGAATTGAATAAACTAAATTGACTGTAGTGTATGTGAGTGAATGAGTGTGTATAGGTGTGTCCCAGTACTGGGTTGCAGCTGGAAGGGCATCCGCTTTGTAAAACATATGCTGGATAAGGTGGCGGTTTAATTCGCTGTGGCGACCCGTGATGAATAAAGAGACTAAGCCGAAAAGTAAATGGATGAATGAATTTATTTAATTATTTAACTTTAATTTCCCAGAGATGGGTTGCGGCTGGAAGGGCATCCACTGCGTAAAAACGTGCGTGATAAGTTGGCGGTTTATTCCACTGTGGCGATCCCAGATTAATAAAGGGACTAAGCCGACAAGAAAATGAATGAATGAATATTAAACAATATTAAAAAGTTATTTAATATGATAGCAGTATGTTGCAATATTGCATTTTTGTCTACTAATTTTTTACATTTTTCATCCTAAAAAAAATCAGCTTTAAATGTCAGGAATAAATTATGTTTTCAATTTTATTTAAATACAAAATTTTAATTTTAATTGCAATAATATAAATTTAGAAATGACCTTTTGAAACTCATAATTTCTGCAATGATACGTCTGCTAAAAATATAGTTTTTCTCTGGGTGCTCCAGCTTCCCTCACAGTCCAAACACATGCACTTTGGATGAATTGATGAACTAAATTGGTCATAGATGTACGAGTGTGTGAGTGTTTTCCAGTACTAGGATGCAGCTGGAAGGGCATCCGCAGTGTATAACATATGCTGGATAAGTTGGCGGTTCATTCCGCTGTGGTGACCCCAGTTAAATAAAGGGACTAATACGATGTAAAATTGATGGATAAATGAATTTTAACATTATTTGAATTAACCGCTTAATGTTAAGCACACAGTAGATTTATACTGCGGTAAATGTACAACTTTACTACATAAATTCTTCTCAAGGTTCGTGATTTCAGCTTCCAGCACTTGACCCATGGTAACACACATGCAGTTACTACAGAGCACATCTTCCCACACAAGTGCAACAGCAAACACCCCCACATTCTGTCAGTGTTTCTACATCCCTCTCGTTTTCTTCTCCTCTTGTCGTCTTCTAGTCTCTCTCGTCTTTTTCTTCTGCATTGAGGCTTAATAACTTAATGGCGTGGAAGGCTGGCTGCCATTTCAGTCGTATTTATCTGTGAAAAGGTCACTGCATTAAAATTAAACTGTGAGTGTGTGTGTGTATGTTTGTATAGAACGAGACGTCTGTGGTGTGTGTGTGCTGTCAGTGGGCTGTGCAGCTGCATGCAGTGTGACAGATGGCACAATTCAACTTCCTTTTGATCATCAAGTCAAGTGGTCTGCACAGCAAGACATTATGAAGGTATTTTTGGTGCAAAACTCCCAAGCAGCTGTAAAAAAAAAGTGTCATTTGTAGTTGTAAAAAATAGCCACACATGTGTATCAGTAAATTTGTACTCGCAGAGCAAATTTGCAAATGTGTATCAGTAAATTTGTACTCGCAGAGCAAATTTGCAAATGTGTAGGTATTTTTTGTCTCCAACAAACACAACGCAACATTTACACCTGCACAAATTCTTCAGTACAGGTGCACAAATCCCATCGGACGAATCACAAATGCAGAAACTCATCCGCTCATGTTCTTTGCTACTATTGTTGCAGTGAATATGGTGCAAAACACATTCACACACCTGCATCCAGAATTCACCATATTCACTGCAACAATAGTAGCAAAGAACATGAGCGGATGAGTTTCTGCATTTGTGATTCGTCCGATGGGATTTGTGCACCTGTACTGAAGAATTTGTGCAGGTGTAAATGTTGCGTTGTGTTTGTTGGAGACAAAAAATACCTACACATTTGCAAATTTGCTCTGCGAGTACAAATTTACTGATACGCATTTGCAAATTTGCTCTGCGAGTACAAATTTACTGATACACATGTGTGGCTATTTTTTACAACTACAAATGACACTTTTACAGCTGCTTGGGAGTTTTGCACCAAAAATACCTTCATAAGACATGTCCATCTCAAACAGAGTCTACTGTACGCACTCCAGTCCAATATGATGGCATGAAATCAGAATTTATTTTGGTAGCGAACATTGGTTTGTCTTGAGGTCTTAAACTGTTTGCTTTGGTAATCTTTAATTAAATCTGACCATTTGCTTCCACGCTAAGATGGTAGCCCTTCTCTGATTGGGTGGAATATGCCTAGCCACGCCCCTCCAACTGTTAGTTTGCTTCTAGGGAAAGATGAGAGGAGGAAGGTCAAGAATAAACCCCACCCCTACCCAGTATTCAGCTTCAGTTGGATATACAGCATCATGCTGAAATGTCTTCCCATGGAATTTCTGGAATATCATGGAATTTTTAAATGTCTAATCCAGATATTTAAAGTCAGGGAGATTTATTTATATTTAGTATGGAAATGGGGCAGCACGGTGGGGCAGTGAGTAGCACAATCACCTTACAGTCAGAAGGTCGCTGGTTCCAGCCCCGGCTGGACCAGTTGGCATTTCTGTGTGGAGTTTGCATGTTCTCCCAATGTTCATGTGGGTTTTCTTCCTGGTGCTCCGGTTTCCCCCACAAGACCAAAGACATGCAGTACAGGTGAATTGGGTAAGCTAAATTAGCTGTAGTGTATGTGTGTGAATTAGTGTATATGGATGTTTCCCAGTGATGGGTTGCAGCTGGAAGGGAATCCGCTGTGTAAAACATATGCTGGATAAGTTGGCGGTTCATTCCGCTGTGGTGACCCCTGATTAATTAAGGGACTAAGCTGAAAAGAAAATGAATGAATGAATAAATTATAGTATGGAATTTTCTGCCGTTGCATTTAGTTTAAAAAATCAGCCTATAGACTTGCAAGTAATGCCGAGTTCAGACTGCATGATTTTTAAAGTAGTCGTGTCACAAATGTTTTCACACTGCATGACTATCTGGGCTAGCGTTTTGCCGCTGCTTTGTTTACACTGCAAGATGGATCAGCGATAGGGGCTTTCACATTGCAGGACTTTACAATAGGAAGAATCGCCGACAACTGTGTCCAAACAATGTCTCACAGCCAAAAACACGTAGTATATCTTTTGTTATTAACTACATAACAAGAAAGAAGCCTTTAATGGGGTAGAAAATGTACATATTTGCTCACCTGGGTTTGAAGGGAATTAGCATTTTCTCCTCAACTTTTTTTTTAACTTTTCTGTATGAAGCGTCAAACTGACACAGGTGCTCCTGTCAAACCTCCACTAGTTTTTCCTCCATTTCATGGGTCCAAATAAACCGAAAATGAGCGCTTTTACCTTCCCCGTAAACCTCCCGCTGGCCTGCAGCAGGTACACACACACACACACACACACTAGTGATTGCTTCTCTCTCATTGGCTGTAGGCGATCGCCGATGTTGTTTTCAGGCAAAACTCATTTCACACGGCATGATTTGAATCGCAGACATCTTCAGATATTCAGCACACCAAATAACTCACAGGCAACAGCGACTCATCGGCGATTCTCTCAGATTGCGTCTATGATAGTTCATACTGTGTGATTGTCACTCACGTGAAAGAGCACCGATTTGCCTGTGATTTCAGGCATTTGTCAGCGATTTCTCAAAACCTGCTGGCGAGTCAAAATCAGGGCTAAAATCATGCAGTCTGAATTCAGCATAAAGCACACTCCTGTTGGTGTCGTCAATCTGGCAACCTTGTGTGGACTCCTCTTAGGAGGAGCCTTGTGAAAATGTTTACTGATCCTGGTGTGCAATGCCTAGTTCAACCACTAGGTGTCAAACTTACATACTGCACCTTTAAATCAGATTTATTTTCTACAGTAACTTAGCTATAGTAGATCTCTATACAGCAGAATATTTACCCGTTTGGTGACCATCCTGTCACATTTGTGTGTTAAGTTTATTTGTTCAGCGGTTAGCACTGTCGCCTCACAGCAAGAAGGGTGCTGGTTTGAGTCCCGGGTGAGTCAGTTGGCAATACTGTGTGGAGTTTGCATGTTCTCCCCGTGTTGGTGTGGGTTTCCTCCGGGTGCTCCGGTTACCCCCACAGTCCAAACACAAGCGCTATAGGTGAATTGATGAACTATATTGGCCGTAGTGTATTAGAATGAGAGTGTATGGCCGTAGTGTATTAGAATGAGAGTGTATGGGTGTTTTCTAGTGATGAGCTGCAGCTGGAAGGTGATCTGCTTCATAAACCATATGCTGGATATGTTGGCGGTTCATTCCGCTGTTGAGATCCCTGATTAATAAAGACACTAAGCCAAGAAGAAAATGAACAAATTAATTTGTATATATACATACTTGTGTTTCAGGGATGGCGCGTCCATAGAGGCGACCTAGGCAGCCGCCTTGGGCAGCAGGATAGTGAGCGAACCCCCTGGTCGTCACTTTAATCCGCTACACCCACCCCCTCCATCATAATCCTCACTTTCTTTTTCACTTTCTGGTTGAGGGCCCGTGATTGTCGTTTGCCTAACGTGCAAAGAAATTTGGATAAGACCAAGGACGCGCTTTTAGGAAGGAAAAGTTTCATGAAACAATTAATGTCGCATCACCAGGCTATCCTGCATTTCCTCCATAGTTTCTTGCAATTTCAGGTGTTTCATTTTTAATCTTTAGTCTTTACCTGCAGTTCATCAGTTCACTCTCGTTCAGCATATTTTCATTCAGGATGTTTTAATGGAATGTTACCTCATGGTAACAGAAAGAAAAACATCTGCATTTCGGGACTCGGGTGATCCTTTAAGGTAATCAAAAATCGCTGCTTACATGGTCGACTCTTAATCAGTATTATCTTAATCATAATAGCGGAGTATTGGTGTCCATGTAAATGTACTGTAGTGAAAGTGACAGATGAAGTCGCGAGATGTCAAAGACAGCCCTATTCTCTGCCTTTAAGCTGCTCCCATAATGATTCTTTAAGTTTTACGTGTTTCCCCCCCCTACACTTTTGTAAAGCGTTTGCTTCATGCTGCTGTGTCAGAATCCTTGCTCGTAAAATACAGTCATACTTTAGAACACTTAGTTTAAGTAAATTTAATAAACGCAATCGTGCGTGTTGATGAATCTGAAGGGATCCCTCGCTCACCGGGTGCGCTGTACTGCGCGCATTGTGTGTGTGTGTGTGTGTGTGTGTGTGTGTGTGTGTTAAGTACACTGAGAATCCAGCATGAAAATCATGTTGGTTTGTTATTGGCATTGATTGTTTTAAAATTCAAATGGCGTTTACATGCCTGTGTTTTTATTTCTGTAATAAATATGGCGTTTTGTGATTAATTATGTTAATTACATTTCGTAATTAATCATGAATAATTACAAAAAAAAGTGTGATTAATTACACACATTTTTAAATCATTTGACAGCCTTAATATATACATGTATATAGCCCAAGCCATGGATAGTTGCTGCTACTGTCCAACGGAGATCGCATTTTGGTCACAAAGAGATGCATACTTCGAGAGCCTTCATGACTGAATGAATCAAAAACGCTTTTTTCCAACAAGGCAACCTGGAGTGCTGAAATATAATTGGCTAAACTGGTATTGGGGGGGTTAAATGACCAAAACAATTACAGACATTCCGGCACGTAACGCACATTTACAAAGCAGAATATTAGAATAACTGCTTCCCCAAGTTAATTTCGCATGATAGGTGCCCTTTATTTACACCATTAGCCCTCTCAAAGCAGGCGTTGCAGATTTGCAACAGTTAAAAATTAACTACCTTATTACTCCAGATACATATTTTATGAGGTTTTTTTTACTCAGAAGTAACACTGCAGGACTTGTTTGTGCATTAGCAACAAACAGTTGCTAATCTGTTAGCAACAGCCACAGCCATATCACCCTGCAGCCCAAGACCGGTTACTCACTAAAGCTAAGCAGGGCTGAGCCTGGTTAGTACCTGGATGGGAGACCACTAGGGAACACTAGGTTGCTGTTGGAAGTGGTGTTAGTGAGGCCAGCAGGGGGCGCTCAACCTGAGGTCTAAGTGAGTCCTAATGCCCCAGTAAAAGTGAAGGGGACACTACACTGTCAGTGGGCGCCGTCTTTCGGATGAGACGTTAAACCGAGGTCCTGACTCTCTGTGGTCATTAAAAATCCCATGGCACTTCTCGTGAAAGAGCAGCAGGGCCGGAGTGGGACTCCTTTTCAGCCCTGGAGTTTCAAGCCTCAGACCGGCCCACCTCAGTTCACGACTGACTATAATAAAATAAGGTCATTTCCAAATCAGTTTCTAATGACACTATCACGTCTTTTTTTGAGAAAACAGCTGCTTTAGAACTTCAAATGTTCAACAACCCTAACAGTATTATATGTCTTAACAATAAAAATGAAAACAATTAGTTACTCTAACGAGGATCGAACCCGGGTCCGCGGCGTCTTAATCTAACGCGCTAACCGCTGGACCACAGTAACTGTGTTTAGAAAGGAGACAAAACTGAGTTTTATAATCATTAAAATAGATGAAAAGAGAAGAGTTGCGGTAAAATAATGAATAAAAAGGCTGTGGTCAAGTAAATAAATAAATTTAAAAAGTGTGACTGCAGAGAGCAACAGATTCTGCAGCTAGGGACACCGGTCCTCGCGGCCAAAAAACGGACCGGCCCACCGGGAATTCTCCCGGTCCTCCCGATTAGCCAATCCGGGCCTGAAGAGCAGGGGTGTAACCCCGGTGTCCTGGCCAAAGTCCCTCTATCGGCCCTTACGATCATGGCCTCCCAATCATCCCCTTCCACCGAATTCGCTCTATCACTGTCTCTCCACTCCACCAATAGCTGGTGTGTGGTGAGCGCACTGGCGCCGTTGTCCTGTGGCTGCCGTCGCATCATCCAAGTGGATGCTGCACACTGGTGGTAGTGTGGAGAGACCCCCCCCTCATGATTGTGAAGCGCTTTGGGTGTATGGCCATACACAATAAATGCGCTATATAAATACACATTACATTACATTACATTACATTTCCCCACTTGCTCACCAGAAGACACAAAAGACAGAAACTGTTTCTTGGAGTACCACATGACAAAGTGAATTGGAAACATGGCCTACTCAATGAGGATTTGAGATATTGGATTTGGATCCCATATTGTTTTTGTTGTTGTTCTGCCACTGAAAAGCAATTTGTTACATTGTTTGAAAAGTTTTATATAACAAGTTATTGTTCATATCATATTCAGTCGTCAGTGTCTAACTACCACACTGGGCCAATGTTGCAAATCTGCAACATCCCAGAACGCCTTGCATGTGAAGGTCTCTCTAAAAAAAAAAGTCAGGATTCTATTGTACTACCCCATATGATAATGTTCCCCAAATATCAGATTTTCCCTGTTTCTAAAACTTAATTTGAGCCTGAGAGGGTTAAGAGACATTTCAAATTTGCACATATGCATTGCACTACATTGCACTGATTCATTTATTTGAACTGTACACACCCACTGCACATGGATATCTGTAATTATATACACACCCACTTCACATTTACATTTGAAATTAGGTTTATCTATCTGCACACTTCTGATTATTAATAGCAACCTGTACATATATTTATTTATTGTCAATTTGTTCATAGCAATTACAACCTGTATATAATGTTATAGTAGTATAATAGTACATCCATCTGTAAATATCACCATAGATTTTTCTATAACTCATTCATTCATTTTCTTGTCGGCTTAGTCCCTTTATTAATCCGGGGTCGCCACAGCGGAATGAACCGCCAACTTATCCAGCAAGTTTTTACGTAGCGGATGCCCTTCCAGCCACAACCCATCTCTGGGAAACATCCACACACACATTCACACACACTCAAACACTACGGACAATTTAGCCTACCTAATTCACCTGTACTGCATGTCTTTGGACTGTGGGGGAAACCAGAGCACCCAGAGGAAACCCACGCGAAGGCAGGCAGAACATGCAAACTTCACACAGAAACGCCAACTGAGCTGAGGTTCGACCCAGCGACCTATAAAGCTTTAAATAATCTAGCTCCTGTTTATCTAACCTACCTCCTGTCTCACTACAATCCAACTTGCTCTTTAAGATCTCAAAACTTAGGGCTTCTGGTAGTACCTAGAACAGCAAAGTCAAGTAAAGGAGGTCGAGCCTTCTCATTTATGGCTCCAAAACTCTAGAATAGCCTTCCTGATAATGTCCAAGGCTCAGACACACTCTCACAGAACAAAACTAGATTAAAGACCTACACTCAGTGCATCACTTAGCGGTATGAAACATGAATGTGCTCCACGCAGGTTTTTGCATATCGTTTATATAAACTACAAACGGCAGCTACGCTATTTATTCTCTGTATTCTCTATTTCCACCTGGAGATACTCATCCCGAGGCCCTCAGAGACTATGCAGGGCAACTGATGCGATCCAAGATGTCCATAATCCTGGACCAGGCCGTATCCTTATGTCATCACGGGTCTGATGAGCGGACAGAGCGAGCTGTAGCGCATGTCTACGGCATATATGTTTGTATTTGCAGCTATTTCGATAAAGATGACATAAAGCCAGCGACCCAGCGACCTATAAAGCTTTAAATAATCTAGCTCCTGTTTATCTAACCAAATTCCTGTCTCACTACAATCCAACTCGCTGTGAGGCGACAGCACTACCTACTGCGCCACTGCCTTGCCCTTTTCTATAAATGCACTTTATAATTTATACCTGTATCCTGCACTTGCTGCTGTTGCACTGCTGGTTAGACCTAAACTGCATTTCGTTACTTGTACATGTGTAATGACAATAAAGTTAATTCTAATCTAAAAAAAACTTAAAATAGGAAAAAAAGTGTTTACAGTAAAGCTGAAGTATAGATGCACTGAACCATTTAAACACAGGTCTGCAGTATTACTAACAACCAGTGAAGCAGTAAAGCTGGCATGCTGTGAAAGCGAGAGGAAAACATTCGTCCTCTGGGAACGACGCTCCATCTGTGCTATCAGATCTGTTTGCGTTTGACCCAGTGCAGCTGCCGTAGAGCCCTGAGAGGATGTTCAGTGAGAGCTCGTGACAGAAGAAACACTGATAAGAGTGTCACATTCATCCACCGCACGCATCTCCACCCTCTTCATCATCATGACATCATCATCAGGAGGCTGATCAAAGCCACAGCTGCTCGGGTCACGTTAGTGGATGACATCACTGTTGAATATCAGCAGACAGAGCATCACAGTCTGAGATCAGTGGGACGCCTCTGTTAAATGTCAGAATAGGATTAGAAAACGTTCATGTGCTCAAGACTCATAAATATTTTGAAGAGCTTTTCAAGTTCTCTTTCAGTAAAGGGGATTGACTTTGGCATTTTGTTTCCCAAATGCACCATTTAGATGCCATTTATCAAACTCAAGCTAATGAACTGATTCTTTCACTATATTAGACTTGTCACGATACTGAATTTTGGTACTGAATTAAAAAAAAAGGCAATTTCCCACTTGCATTTAAGCGCTGTTGAACGCATCACCCCTGATTTGCCATAGTATTTCACTAGTGCTCAACAGAAATGACTGTGATTGGCCGTAAAGGTCATCAGTTCACGACACTTCACCGCTGTTTATGAGTGCGAACACAGACGGGTAATCGATTGATCTTCGCAGCTTCAATATGCTCCAGTGTCTGTGTATCTGTGTTTGCACTTCGTGAAGAGCGGTGAACTGATGACCATCATCGCCAATCACTGCCATTTCTGTTGAACACTGTTAAATACTATGGCAAATCAGCAGTGTTTAAAAACGTGCTCAGCAGCGCTTTGATGTTAGCAGGAATTGGAGGTTTGTAAAAACATCAGTACCGGGACAACACTATCACAAACAACACGAGGGCGTGCTACAGAGGAATGCTTCCTGAATCATGCAAGCCAGTGGCGACAGCGACGAGGAAAAAACTTCACCAATTGATGAAAGTAAAGGATAAAAAACCTCGAGAGAAACCAGGCTCAGTTGGATACAACCATTTCTCTTATGGCCAAACGTCTTGTGCAGAGCTGCAGTCAAGGCGCCGGAGGCTGGAGAACGCTGGACGTCAGCGAAGACTTGTCTGTCTTTGGAGAGTCACATGAATCAGTCTCATGCTCTCCACTCCTCTATGTCCACCACAGCAGCTGCTCAGGATACGGCCTGGTCCAGGATTATGGAAATCTTGGATCGCATCAGTTGCCTTGCATAGTCTCTGAGGGCCTCGGGATGAGTATCTCCAGGTGGAAATAGAGAATACAGAGAATAATTAGCGTAACTGCGGTTTGTAGTTTATATAAACAATATGCAAAAACCTGCGTGGAGCACATTCATGTTTCATACCGCTAAGTGATGCACTGAGTGTAGGTCTTTAATCTAGTTTTGTTCTGCGAGAGTGTGTCTGAGCCTCGGACATTATCAGGAAGGCTATTCTAGAGTTTTGGAGCCATAAATGAGAAGGCTCGACCTCCTTTACTTGACTTTGCTGTTCTAGGTACTACCAGAAGCCCTGAGTTTTGAGATCTTAAAGAGCGAGCTGGATTGTAGCGAGACAGGAGAATGGTTAGATAAACAGGAGCTAGATTATTTAAAGCTTTATATGTAAGAAGCAATATTTTAAAATCAATACGAAACTTAACAGGCGGCCAGTGTAAGGAGGATAAAATTGGGGTGATATGATCATATTTTCTAGACCTGGTAAGAACTCTGGCAGCTGCATTTTGTACTAGCTGAAGATTAATAGATGATGCTGGGCAGCCAGCAAACAGAGCATTACAGTAATCCAGCCTAGAAGTCATAAAAGCATGGACTAGCTTTTCTGCATCTGAGATGGATAGCATACTTAGTAACTTAGCAATATTTCTCAGATGAAAGAGGGCAATTTTTGTGACATGGGAGATACGGATTATGCGGGCAAGTCATGCTGTAACCGCCAGCGATACAAGTGTATAAATGATTAAGACTGTTTAAATTGTTTTATGACGAGCTTGGTTAGCCTTCCTTTGATTGGACGGTCCTCGCGGTAGTGCCGCAATAAGGGACTGTCCTGGGAAAATTAGGACATCTGATCACCCTTATGGGCGACTAAATCAGGGCTATTCAATATTCTGATTGAGAATAGAGTAGACATCCTGCGGCGCGATACACGTGAATGACGTGGTGCGAATGACATGAATTGCGCGAATGGTACGATACGTGTGAATGGTGCAGCGCGAATTGAGCGTTTTGTGCGTTTGACGCGCCTACCTTGTGTTTTGCACAAATCGATTGAGTTTAAAAATCTGAACTTAAGTGGACATTCGTACCGCTTTAACCAATCAGGCGCTTACTCTTTTGGGGGCGTGATTGTGACGTAGCACATGTTGTTGGTGTCCCGGAGAAAAATCCTCCTGCTGACACCGACAACAGTTCATCAAACTGGGCTCGGCTCAGTCATAAGCACTGCTAAAAGCCTCCATCATCAGGTTAAGTTTCTAGTTTATGAGCTCACAGAGCTGGATATACCTCTGAAAGGACCTAGTGGACTCAGACACAGCCTTAAACGTATAGACGCTGTTTTTTAGCCTTCATAAAGCACATAAACACAGTTATTTTCTTAACAAAATTCATGTTAGCCATTTAGCAATGAAGCTACATACACCAGGCAGACAGAAGGCCTGTTCTGAAGTGAATTTGTTGCGCGAATGAAGCAGATTTGTCGCGCAAATGAAGCAGATTTGATGCGCAAATGAAGCGGATTTGACACGCAAAAGATGCATGTTTGACTCGCGAATGAAGCAGATTTGATACGTGAATAGAGTGGATTTGACAGGGGAATGAAGCGGATTTGACGCGCGAATGAAGCGGATTTGACGCGCGAATGAAGCGGATTTGACGCGCGAATGAAGCGGATTTGACGCGCGAATGAAGCGGATTTGACGCGCGAATGAAGCGGATTTGACGCGCGAATGAATCGGATTTAACGCGCAAATTAAGTGGATTTGACGCGCAAATGAAGCGGATTTGACGCGCAAATAAAGCGGATTTGACACGCAAATGAAACGGATTTGACGCGCGAATGGAGCGGATTTGACGCGCAAATGAAGCGGATTTGACGCGCAAATGAAGCGGATTTGACACGCAAATGAAACGGATTTGACGCGAATGGAGCGGATTTGACGCGCAAATGAAGCGGATTTGACGCGCAAATGAAGCGGATTTGACGCGCAAATGAAGCGGATTTGACACGCAAATGAAACGGATTTGACGCGAATGGAGCGGATTTGACACGCAAATGAAGCTGATTTGACATGCAAATGAAACGGATTTGACGCGCGAATGGAGTGGATTTGACACGCAAATGAAGCGGATTTGACACGCAAATGAAGCGGATTTGACACGCGAATGAAGCGGATTTGACACGCAAATGAAACGGATTTGACGCGCAAATGAAGCGGATTTGACACGCAAATGAAACGGATTTGACGCGCAAATGAAGCGGATTTGACGCGCAAATGAAGCGGATTTGACGCGCAAATGAAGCGGATTTGACGCGCAAATGAAGCGGATTTGACACGCAAATGAAACGGATTTGACGCGAATGGAGCGGATTTGACACGCAAATGAAGCTGATTTGACATGCAAATGAAACGGATTTGACGCGCGAATGGAGTGGATTTGACACGCAAATGAAGCGGATTTGACACGCAAATGAAGCGGATTTGACACGCGAATGAAGCGGATTTGACACGCAAATGTAAAGGATTTGACGCGCGAATGGAGCGGATTTGACGCGCGAATGAAGCTGATTTGACGCGCGAATGGAGCGGATTTGACATGTGAATGAAGTGGATTTGACGCGCGAATGGAGCAGGGTTTGACGCGCAAATGAAACCAGTAAACTCAAATGTTCGCGCGGCTGTTACGCTTGAATAGCACGAATTATCCGCGTGTTGCGCATCCGGTTTAAACACAGCATAACGCAAAGAGGTGTTTCCCGCGTCATATCACAAATTTATTCTTCAGCCAATCAAGGGCCCCCTTTTTCCATGGGCCCTGGGGCTTCAGCCCCACCTAGCCCTTACATTAATCCGGCCCTGGTGACCGCCGCTATATAGTATCTGGTTTATTGAATAGTTTTGTGTGGTCATCAGTGCAATCATCAGTGAAGGTTGCCTTATCAAGCAACAATTATAAGAAAAAAACTGTTATCATTCATTCTTTCCTTTTCCTTTGGCTTAGTCCCTGATTTATCATGTATCACCACAGCCGAATGAACCACCAACTACTCTGCAATATGTTTTATGCAACAGATGCTCCTCCAGCCAAAAGCCAGTACTGGGAAACACCCATACTCTCATTCAAACACGCACTCATACAATACAGCCAATTTAGCACATCCAATTCACCTATACTGCATGTTTTCTGGACTGTGGGGAATGTGTGATGTGTGTTTGATGCCCTGATAGTGTTATAGTTGCTCAAATGCATATTATAAACTGCAGACGTTGGGTCTGGTGTGGGTGCTCCAGGTGGCACTCAGGGATGGCAGCTGGACAGTGAGAGGGTGTTGTTCTCTGTTGGGAAGCGAATCGGGGCTATTGTGTCACTCAAAGACATCTGTTCTGCTCTATTGAAAAGACCCCCACCGGACCCTCCACCCCCAGCAGCACATCTATATGCAGCACCAGACCCCCAGCAGCCCATAATGGAGCCAATCAGGATTATTATGAAGATGTTTAGACATTACTATTACTATCGCTCACCGTAGGGTCAGTGATGTGAACGTCCTCCCACGTATTTAGTTTTAACACTTGCAGATCTACATTGGCAGGAATTCCAGGCATTCAGAAAGACTCTTCACACATTTATTCGCAGAATCCTCCCACGAAGCATTATTAATATGAACACATGTTTGCAATATTACAGTTTAGATGGGGATTTGATCATCCATTTGATATTTAGTTCATTTAAGCTTACTATCATTAATTATAGTGGTTAATTACAGTATTTCAATGTCATTTGAGTCCATCCTGATGTAGTTGTGCAGTGTTTGGTAAAAAAAAAAAAAAGATTATATTACAATCTTAAGCCTATCTAAGTCTTTTAAAAACAAAATGCAACGTAACTTTTTCTTACCCAACACTGTAAATGGGTAATATGAACAATTAAATGTGATATCTGGCACCAGGATGATATCATTGGATTGTGAATGAATGTGCAAAGTGTAAATGATATTACCATCCTAGTCCACAGTGAAATGAAACACTTTTAACACCTCTTTAAAATCTTTAGTGTTTTTCTGAACACTGACACCCCCTGGTGGTGCAGATTTTAATAATAGTCATCAGTGATGTTGATTGTTTTTTATAATGCATGTTCATATATTAAAATATGTCTTGTATGGTCACGGATAGGGTAATTTTTTAATAACTGGATATATAAGAATCTTATCTATTTGTAGAGGGTTACATATATATATTTAAAAATTATTTTTATTCATGTGATACATAAATATTTAAGTCTTCAGTGGATACTTAAAATATTATATTATCTCATTATACTTCTTACTCTTATTTTATTATTGTAAGTAAAACAGCTGCGAATAGAAATGTAATGGTGCTGTGGATGGCTTCATTATCAGTGCATCATTGCAAAGGCTCTTCCAATTTCTTTTTACAACCCCAAATCAGAAAAACAATGGTCAGTATGAAAACACAAATAAAAAAAAGAAAGTAGAGATTTCTAAATTTACTTTGACCTGTATTTCATTTCAGACAAGACAATACAACAGACATTATTAAATGTGTTCCTCATCATTTTTATTTTATTTTTTTCAAAATAAACACATATCCTAATTTTGGTTCTTGCAACAAAAAAGTTGGAATCTTAAAGCATTTATCTCTTTGTAATGTTGCCATTCATTTTCACTACACTTAAAAGATGTTTAGGGACTGAAGACTCCAATTGATGAAGTGTTTCAGGTGTAACTTTCTCCCATTCCTCCTGCAAATAAGTCTTAATGTGGGCAACAGGTCAGGACTGCAGGCAGGCCAGTCAAGTACCTGCATCTGTCTGACTGTCTGTCTGTTTATCCTTCTATAGTTGTCATTATCGTTTAGTATCATTTGTTCTATGTATCTATTGTTATTACCATCCATCCATCTATTTTTTGTTTTATCACTCTATTAATTTTTCTAATGTTATATGTATTTTGTTGTCATTCCATCCATCCATCCATCCAGCCATCCATCTGTCCATCCAGCCTTCCATTCACCCATATATCCATCCATCCACAGACCCATCCACTCACCCATCAGGCCATCGATCCATCCATTGTTCGTTTTATCACTCTATTAATCTTTCTTATATCTATGTTTTGTTGTCATTCCATCCACTCAACCATCCATTCATCCATCCATCCGTCCACGCACACACCCATCCATCCACTCAACCGTATGTCCGTCCATCCATCCATCCATCCATCCATCCATCTATTGTTCATTTTATCACTCTATCATTCTTTCTATTGTTACATTTATTTTTTTGTTGTCATTCCATCCATTCCCCCATCCATCCATCCACCCATCCATCTATCCATCCATCCATCAACCCATCCATCCATCCACCCATCCACTCACCCATCCATCCATCCACCCATCCATCTATCCATCCATCCATCTATTGTTCGTTTTATTAGTCTATCAAGCTTTCTATTGCTTATGTATTTTTTGTTGTCATTCCATCCACCCATCCAACCACCCATCAATCCATCCATCTATCGACCCATCCGTCCACCCACCCATCCACCCACCCACACAACCATCTACTCACCCATGCATCCGTTCACCCATCCATCTATCTATTCGTTTATCCACTCCCCCATTCATCCACCCATCCACCATTCATCCACTCATCCATCCATCCATCCCTCCGCACACCAACTCATCCATCCCTCCACCCACCCATCCATCCATCCACCCATCTACCCACCCATCCATCCATACACCCATCCATCTATCCATCCATCCACCCACTCGCCCATATATCCACCCATCCACCATCCATCCACCCATCCATCCATCCCCCCACCCACCAACCCATCAATCAATCCATCCATCCCTCCGCCCACCTACTCATCCATTCATCCATCCACCCATCCATCATTTGTTGGATTAATCTTTTTAATCTCTATCATTAATCTTTTTATTGTTCTATGAATTTTTGTTGTCATTTCATCCATCCATCCACTCATCTATCTATCCATCCATCCATCCATCCATCCATCCATCCATCCACCCACACAACCATCCATCCATCCATCCTAGTGCTGTTTTTGTGCCAGTCTGATGATTCACAGAAGTTTATTCGTAAAGGGGCAGATCATCAAATAATTATTTTTATTGACAATCCTGACTTTTATCTTCCCTTCTGAGTTCTGAATGTATCATTCACACTTGTGACTTTGTTTCCTCTGAATGTAAATATTGCAGTTTTAACACTCTCTCTGTGAATATATATGTGTGACCGTCGGTCTGCTGTGCTGCAGTCTGTAGCAAGGCTGCCAGTCTGGTAAGGTCTTTTGGGAAGGGTGTGGCTGCCGTCTTACTAAATGTGTCTCGCTCTCTCTCTCTCTCTCTCTCTCTCACACACACACACACACACACACACACACACACACAAATACACACTCATACACACACACCTCACCGCCGTCTGTGGAAAAAAGTGGGGGAGGAATGAATGACTAAATGAATGAGTGTTTTCACCCCCCCCCCCCACCTTCCTGTAGAAAATTGCTTCCATGCGTTTTCCCTCTTTCATTTCTCTCGCTCTCTATACCTTCTTTTGTCAGTGTTTGTTTCAGTCATGTGTGTATTCTGTCTGTGTCTGCCTGTCTGAACACGGCGCTGTGATGTGCCGAGGGCGAGAGACAGATACACACCAGTAAAAACAGAGCAGAAAGAGAGTTTTTAGGGGCGCGGAGTGATAAACTGAGGGTCACGCGGGTTTAGAGACGCTTCAGCATGGACACCATGATGCTGCAGGAGAAACTGGTGGAGAAACTTCTGTGCCCTCGAACCAGAACCACCCGACAGAAGGTTCAGTCTTTATATGTTTCTATACATATGCAAACAATATAAGTCACATGCTTGAAAGTGTGATTGCTTTTGCTTGTGTTAGTGGTGTTTGTTCATGCTTGGAGATTTGAGCGCACTTGTAAGTTTGATGCTGGTTACTGGTCACATGATACACAGGTAAACAAATTATATTCGTTAGTTTAATTTTATGTTTGAATTTTATTTGATTGCTTTATAAATGTCTGTTTATTTTTAGTTTATGTATGTATTTTATGTGGTATATTTAATATAAATATTTAAAATAAAACATGCAGCTCAATACTAAACAAACAACCTAAAAGTTTATATTCATTTCATCGATTTTTGTTTTTTAATTTATCAGTGAATTTTATTTCATTACTTAAAGAATTTGTGTGTTTTATTAGTGTGTATAGTTATATATATATATATATATATATATATATATATATATATATATTTGATTTTATGATTTTATATTCGTTCATTTTCTTTTTAGCTTAGTCCCTATATAAATCAGAGATTGCCACAGCAGAATGAACTACCAACTTATCCAGCATATGTTTTACACAGCGGATGCCCTTTCAGCCGCAACCCATCACTGGGAAACACCCATACACACACATTTACATGCACACATTATTGATTTAGCCTTCCCAATACACCTATAGCACTTGTCTTTAGACTTGTGGGGGAAACCGGAGCACCCGGGAAACCCACGCGAACACGGGGAGAACATGCAAACTCCACAAAGAAATGCCAACTGACCCAGCCGGGGCTCAAACCAGCAACCTTCTGGCTGTGAGGCGATTGTGCTACCCACTGCTTCATTATTTAATTTTAGATATATTTGATGCTGCTTTTATAAATGTTTTTACTTTTTATAAATTGAAGTTTTTTTTATGCAGTGTAGTGTCTTGCATCAACACATTTAAGTTAATTATTAAATTATTTCGCATGCATAGAAACTACAAAACTGCTGCTGATTAGAGGGTTTTTGGGAATGCTATTCATTTTTTATATTTAAATGAAATTGATGGCTGAAGCAGTAGCGCAGTAGGTAGTGCTGTCTCCTCACAGCAAGAAGGTCGCTGATTCAAACCTCGGCTCAGTTGGCGTTTCTGTGTGGAGTTTGCATGTAAACACCTGCGTTCACATGGGTTTTCTCCGGGTGCTCCGGTTTCCCCCACAGGCCAAAGTCAAGCGGTACAGGTGAATTGGGTGAGCTAAATTATTCATAGTGTGTATGTGTGTAAGCTGCGTAAAATTGTGCTGGATAAGTTGGCGGTTCATTCCGCTGTGGCAACCTCGGATTAATAGGGACTAAGCCGACAAGAAAATTAATGAATGAATGAAACTGATCATTGTATTTTATTTGCTCACTGAATTCATGTGTTTGTATTTAGTTTATAAATGTATTTAATTTATCATAGAATTTTATTTGATAGGTGGCATGGTGGCTCAGTGGTTAGCACTGTCGCCTCAGAGCTGGTTCGAGTCCCGGCTGGGTCAGTTGGCATTTCTGTGTGGAGTTTGCATATTCTCCCTGTGTTGGCGTAGGTTTCCTCCGGGTGCTCCGGTTTCCCCCATTGTCCAAACACTTGCGCTATTGGGGAAATTAATAAACTAAATTAGCCTTAGTGTATGAGTGTAAATGAGAGTGTATGGGTGTTTCCCAATGATGGGTTGTAACTGGAAGGGCATCCGCTGTGTAAAACATATGCTGAAAAAGTTCCCCCACAGTCCAAACACATGCACTATTGGTGAATTGGGTAAACTAAAATGGCCGTATTGTATGAGTGTTTATGAGTAAGAGTGTATGGGTGTTTCCCTGTGATTGGTTGCAGCTGGAAGGGCATCCGCTGTTTAAAACATATGCTGGAATAGTTGGGGGTTCATTCTGCTGTGGCGACACCCTGATGAATAAAGGGATTAAGCTAAAGGTTAGCTCTCTGCAACTCACACATGGTCGCCCACTGAAGCTAAGCAGGGCTGTGCCAGATCAGTACCTGTATGGGAGACTACATGGGAAAGCTAGGTATGCTGTCGGAAGTGGTTAGTGAGACCAGCAGGGGGCGCCCAACCTGCGTTCTGTGTGAATCCTAATGTCCCTGTATAGAGACGGGGACTCTATACTGCTCAGTGAGTGCCGTCTTTTAGATGAGATGTTAAACCGAGGTCCGACTCTCTGTGGTTGTGAAAAATCCCAGGATGTTCTTCGAAAAAGAGTAGGGGTTTAACCCCGGCATCCTGGCCAAATTTGCCCCCTGGTCTCCCAACCATCCCCATATCATAATTGGCTTCATCACTCGGTCTCCTCTCCACCATCAGCATATGAATTATTATTAATATTGTTGTTATTATTTTTATTAACAATGAGTGAATGAATTTTATTTTATAATTTTGATAAATGCATAAGTGTTTGAGTTTTTATATGGATTTAATTTGACATGTTTAATATTTATTTTAAGTGATGTCGCCTCACAGCAAGAAGGTTGCTGGTTTGAGTCTCGGCAGGGCAAATCTGTGTGGAGTTTGCATGTTGGCGTGGGTTTCCTCTGGGTGCTCCGGTTTACCCTACAAGTGAATTGGGCAAGCCAAATTGTCCATAATAATAATAATAATAATAATTCGTTACATTTATATAGCGCTTTTCTGGGCACTCAAAGCGCTTTACACAATGGGGGGGAATCTCCTCATCCACCACCAGTGTGCAGCATCCACCTGGATGACGCGACGGCAGCCATTTTGCGCCAGACCGCACACCACACACCACACACCAGCTGATTGGTGGAGAGGAGACAGAGTGATGATATGCCAATCATGATATGGGGAGGGATAGGAGGCCATGA
>NC_133183.1:5950000-6090000 GCF_049306965.1 Danio rerio | reverse complement strand
CATATGCAATGTGCATATGCAAAATGTGATGATTAACTTGTTTTGAGAAACCATGTACATATGTACATGTAATTATTAGCCATTTATGGAAAACATGCATATGCAAAATGTGATTATTAACCAAATGTGATTATTAACCATTTTTGGAAAGTCATGCACATGCAAAATGTGAATATTAACTGTTCTTTAAGAACCATACACATGCAAACATGCTAAACATAATTATTAACCTTATTTGTTTGAGAAACATGCATTGCCAAATATGATTATTAACCAAATGTGATAATTAACTGTTTTTTTGGGAAACCATGCATGTGCAAAATGTGATTATTAACCATTTATGTAAAACATGCATATGAAAAAAATTGATTATTACCATTTATGTAAAACATGCATATGAAAAAATGTGATTATTACCATTTATGTAAAACATGCATATGAAAAAATGGGATTATTACCATTTATGTAAAACATGCATATGAAAAAATGTGATTATTACCATTTATGTAAAACATGCATATGAAAAAATGGGATTATTACCATTTATGTAAAACATGCATATGAAAAAATGGGATTATTAACCAAATGTGATTATTAACCATTTATGTAAAACATGCATATGAAACAAATGTGATTATTAACCATTTATGTAAAACATGCATATGAAAAAATGGGATTATTACCATTTATGTAAAACATGCATATGAAAAAATGGGATTATTACCATTTATGTAAAACATGCATATGAAAAAATGGGATTATTAACCAAATGTGATTATTAACCATTTATGTAAAACATGCATATGAAACAAATGTGATTATTAACCATTTATGTAAAACATGCAAATGAAAAATGTGATTATTAACCAAATGTGATTATTACCATTTATGTAAAACATGCATATGAAAAAATGTGATTATTAACCAAATGTGATTATTACCATTTATGTAAAACATACATATGAAAAATGTGATTATTAACCAAATGTGAATATTACCATTTATGTAAAACATGCATATGAAAAATGTGATTATTACCATTTATGTAAAACATGCAAATGAAAAATGTGATTATTACCATTTATGTAAAACATACATATGAAAAAAATGGGATTATTAACCAAATGTGATTATTACCATTAATGTAAAACATGCATATGAAAAAATGGGATTATTACCATTTATGTAAAACATGCATATGATAAAATGGGATTATTACCATTTATGTAAAACATGCATATGAAAAAATAGGATTATTAACCAAATGTGATTATTACCATTTATGTAAAACATGCATATGAAACAAATGTGATTATTAACCATTTATGTAAAACATACATATGAAAAAAATGGGATTATTAACCAAATGTGATTATTACCATTAATGTAAAACATGCATATGAAAAAATGTGATTATTACCATTTATGTAAAACATACATATGAAAAAAATGGGATTATTAACCAAATGTGATTATTACCATTAATGTAAAACATGCATATGAAAAAATGTGATTATTACCATTTATGTAAAACTGGCATATGAAAAAAATGGGATTATTAACAAAATGTGATTATTACCATTTATGTAAAACATGCATATGAAAAAATGTGATTATTAACCAAATGTGATTATTACCATTTATGTAAAACATGCATATGAAAAAAATGGGATTATTACCATTTATGTAAAACATGCATATGAAAAAATGGGATTATTAACCAAATGTGATTATTACCATTTATGTAAAACATGCATATGAAAAAATGGGATTATTACCATTTATGTAAAACATGCATATGAAAAAATGGGATTATTAACCAAATGTGATTATTACCATTTATGTAAAACATGCAAATGAAAAAATGGGATTATTAACCAAATGTGATTATTACCATTTATGTAAAACATGCATATGAAAAAAATGTGATTATTAACCATTTATGTAAAACATGCATATGAAAAATGTGATTATTAACCAAATGTGATTATTACCATTTATGTAAAACATGCATATGAAAAAAATGGGATTATTAACCAAATGTGATTATTACCATTTGTGTAAAACATGCATATGAAAAAATTTGATTATTAACCAAATGTGATTATTAACATTTATGTAAAACATGCATATGAAAAATGTGATTATTATTCAAATGTGATTATTTACTGGTTTTGGGAAATCATACACATGCGAAAGGTAATTATTAACCATATATGATTATTAACTGGTTTTGAGAAACCATGCACATGCAAAATGTGATTAAGCAGTTATGGGAAACCACGCACATGCAAATTTTCTGACGAAAATGTAACTTTGGCTGACTATAATGTAACTCTGAAAGTGTGTTTGTGTGCAGTTGGAGGCCCATCACAGACTACATTGACCAGCAGTTTGAGCAGTACTTCAGAGATGAGAGCGGACTGAACAGAAAGAACATTTTGGACAACAGAGTTCACTGCTGTTTGTACTTCATCCCACCATTTGGACACGGGTACAAAACACACTGACCGTCTAACAGAATAGGACTGTAATACAGATGGATTTGCATTTCGATATATGGAATGTGCACGTAATCTTCTTAAGACTATGATATTTATTGATGATTGGTTGTTTTTTTTTGTGTAGTTTGCGGCCGGTGGATGTGGAGTTCATGAAGGCTTTACATGAGAAAGTCAACATCATTCCTCTGATCTCCAAAGCAGACTGTCTGACCCCCACTGAGGTCAAAAAGCTCAAGGACAGGGTGAGTATTACTATAGCAACTATATAATTACTACAAAAGATTAATTCAAATACATTACCATAGTATGGATGAAAACACTACTGTGTTTACTATAAATGACTATAGTGTTTTTGTAATGTGCAAAGTGATTATTCTGGGTGTTTTCTGCATATCCGAATGGAGGTGTAAATGTGTTTTCTGCAGGACATTCACTGTGTGTTTGTGTTTTTCTGCAGGTACGAGACGAGATTGAGCGTTTCGGGATTAAAGTCTATCAGTTTCCTGAGTGTGACTCTGATGAAGAAGAGGAGTTCAAACAGATGGACAAAGAGCTGAAGGTCTCTACTATAGTGAATCTTCATTTTATATCAAGCCTCCATAAAGATACATTCTGAACCAACATCTTAGACAAAACAGGCTTTTTGATTATTAAAAGAGTAAAATTTTTTACATATTTATGTACAATTGAATTGCAAAATATAATAAAGCCAAGCAGCATTAATGATTAACATCATACTTTTTTTGCCATAATATTAGTTTATTTAGCAAAAACCTGTTGTGATCTTGAATAAGGCATAGTTAGAACAAGAGTAATTTGATGGGATATTAAAAGACTCAAAATACTTATTAATTGTCATTTGAAAGCATTATATTTTGGCACTGTCATTTAAACAACTAAATTTTAATCATTTGACAACATGTTTTAATCATTCAAAATACACTCACTGGCCACTTTAATAGGTACACCTTACTATCCCCGAGTTGGATCCCTTTTGCCAGAACTCCCTTAATGCTTCATGGCATAGATTCAACAAGATACTGGAAATATTCCTTAGAGATTTTGCTTCATATTGACATGATAGCATCACGCAGTTGCTGCAGATTTGTCGATGAGTCAGCAGAAATTGAGACTCATCAGAGCAGGCAACGTTTCTCCAATCTTCTACTGTCTAATTTTGGTGAGCCTGTGTGAATTGTAGCCTCAGTTTCCTGTTCTTAGCTGACAGGAGTGGCACCCAGTGTGGTCTTCTGCTGCTGTAGCCCATCTGCCTCAAGGTTGGACGTGTTGTGTATTCAGAGATGCTCTTCTGCAGACCTCTGTTGTAATGAGTGCTTATTTGAGTTACTCTTGCCTTTCTATCAGCTGGAACCAGTCTGGCCATTCTCCTCTGACTTCTGGCATCAACAAGGCATTTGCGCCCACTGAACTGCCGCTTACTGGATATTTTCTCTATTTGAGACCATTCTTTGTAAACCCTAGAGATGGTTGTGCGTGAAAATCCCAGTAGATTAGCAGTTTCTGAAATACTCAGAGCAGCCCGTCTGGCACCAACAACCATGCCACGTTCAAAGTCACTTAAATCACAGTTTTTCCCCATTCTGATGCTTGATTTGAACTGCAGCAGACCGTCTTGACCATGTCTACATGCCTAAATGCATTGAGTTGCTGCCATGTGATATGCTGATTACAAATCTGCCTTAACAAGCAGTTGGACATGTGTACCTAATAAAGTGGCCGGTGAGTGTATAATGCAATTTAGTGTGATCACTACTCATTTTATAATCAGAATAAGCATGTTTTATTATTTTTTTAAATATCTGCTATTTTAAATATCTGCTGTGCCTACTGGTAGGCCCAGAAGGCTGCTATCCTCCATTCACATAGTTAATCAGCTAAAGACCACATATGGCTGTGGACGGAAGTTAACGAGAATTATTTATATTATTTATTAAATGTCCCATTAATTGTATTTCATTAACGTTTACCTTAACCCAACCATCACAGTAATGTAAGCATTAGATCTGGAATCTTCTCTATTAGTATAGATGATTTACCATGTGGATGGATGATAACCCCTACTGGCCCATATCTATTATCTGATAACCACTGATTCAATTGAGCCATTCAATTGAGTCATAACGAAGCGGGTGATTTATCAGACCATTTCAATTCAACTAGAACGCAAGTTATTTATTTTTAATAACTTTATTTACCCAGTGTATATTAATTTGATCACAAATTGAGTGCAAATTCTTTTCAGCTTTCATTTGCTGAGCTCCAAATCAAAACAACAACATCCAGTAAACCAATAATGACCTTACTCCAATTCTGCTGTCTGGAATTAAGGGTACCTCAGGGCTCTGGTCTTGGGCCACTTCTCTTCTCGATCTACACAACATCTTTAGGATCAGTCATCCAGAAACATGGATTCTCCTACCACTGCTATGCTGATGATACCCAGCTATACCTCTCTTTTCACCCTGATGATCCCTCTGTTCCAGCTCGCATCTCAGCCTGCCTGCCCAGACATTTCACACTGGATGAGAGATCATCTTCAGCTTAACCTCGCGAAAACGGAAATACTTGAAGTTTCTGCCAACCCGACTCTACATCACAACTTTTTAATCCAGATGGATGGGGCAACCATTACTGCATCCAAAATAGTGAAAAGCCTTGGAGTAACAATTGATGACCAACTAAACTTCTCTGACCACATTTCTAGAACTGCTCGATCGTGCAGATTCGCACTCTATAACATCAGAAAGATCCGACCCTTCTTATCTGAACATGCAGCTCAACTCCTTGTTCAAGCTCTTGTTCTCTCCAGACTGGACTATTGCAACTCTCTACTAGCCGGGCTTCCAGCTAACTCTATCAAACCTCTTAAGCTGCTTAAGAACGCAGCATGAGTGGTCTTTAATGAACCTAAAAGAGCACATGTCACTCCGCTGCTCATCCGTTTGCACAGGCTGCCAGTTGCTGCACGCATCAAATTCAAAGCTCTGATGTTTGCTTACAAAGCGACTTCTGGCTTTGCTCCTTCTTATCTGCTCTCACTTCTGCAGATTTATGTGCCCTTCAGAAACTTGCGTTCTGTGAATGAATGTCGCCTCGTGGTTCCATCCCAAAGAAGGAAGAAATCACTTTTTAACGAACTCTCGCGCTCAATCTGCCCAGTTGGTGGAATGAACTCCCTAACTGCATCAGAACGGCAGAGTCACTCGCTGTCTTCAAGAAACGACTAAAAACTCAACTATTTAGTCTCCACTTCCCTTCCAAATATGCAATTGCCTTTCTTATAAATAAATAAATTATATTACTAATGTTTTGCTTCTTAGACTTTACACACCTAAATATTGCCTACAGCACTTATTCATTGTTGCTCTTATAGTTGTGTAAATTGCTTCCTTGTCCTCATTTGTAAGTTGCTTTGGATAAAAGCGTCTGCTAAATGACTAAATGTAAATGTAATACAAATATTAAAGCCAGTCAAAAAAATGCAATAAAGGACTTTAAATGTTTTCAATGCATTTATTTATTAAAACTGTTCTATTTAACTTTCATTTCATCCTGATAGCATTTAGCACAGTCTCCACATTTATCTATATAAATAAAAACCTGGTGCATAATTGAGAGTATACACAAAATACTTTTTTTTTTTTTCCAATTCCTTTTTATTATATTTTAGGTAACATGTACATACACATTTCCATGTGTCAATTCCAACACAAACCAACAAACCAACAAATGAACAAACAAACCAAAAACAAAACAAAAGGCTTCTCAGTATTTTACATCAAAATACAACATCACCTCTATAACTAATCTTCTAGTAAAACATTTCTAAATCCACCACCTTTTAAAAACAGTGTAAAAGGTCCCCAAACTCTATCAAAAATTATATATCTATTTCTTATCATACAAGTTATTTTTTCCATTTTCATATTTGTCACCATCTCTTTCAGCCAACAACCTATAGTTGGTGCACATATACTTTTCCAATTTAAAGAAATAAGCCGTTTCGCTTGTAGAATACATATATTCAAAAACATTTGCTCCATCTTTTTTAACTTGATCTCCTTACTTTTAGAATGCAGTAGAAATAGTTGATGACTGTAACAGATCATGGTAAATACAATCAGACTATAGGCTAAATTGATTCAAGTATGAAAGTACACCTGCTCTTCTGCAAAGAATATTGTTTGATTAATGTGTGGTGTGTTTGTGTGTTATAGGAGTGTACTCCGTTTGCTGTCATTGGCAGTAATACAGTGGTGGAGGCCAGAGGTCAAAGGGTTAGAGGTCGTCTTTACCCCTGGGGTATTGTGGAAGGTCAGTGTTCATGTAAACACATAAACATACACACCTATATAACCGCATGCAGTTTTGTTTTATATAAGAATCATTCTAGAATTGCGAGTACATTTCAAGCATTTATACCATCATAAACACCTTTTAGGGGATACACGTGTACGTCAAGGTCCCTACCATACATCCAGCACAATAAAGCACAAATATATTATATATTATATATATAAATATATATTATATTTATTTTAATAAAAACAAGTTTAGATTCGTTCATCTGTCAGGTTTTGGAGGCATCTGCATCACCATATGGGGCATAAGAACATGACATGTCTTTGGATATCATAGATATATACATTAGATGTCGCCTGGCCTATTGTTGTCTATTGGACGGAAAGCGTCAATAGCGCCGCCATCTTGGTACAGGGTAGCGCTCCTTTGAAATGAATGCGGGACCAAGGTACAGTGGAGGACTGTGGCCATTCAAAGCCAGAGATATACACATATACACATATATCTATGATCGGGAGTTTTCCTGGATGTTAGTATGTAATTTTTTTTTTCTAATTACGAAAATTATAATTTTACATCACTTTTCTACATTGATGGATCAGTGACCGCACTGGCATTCCTGACAAAAAGCTTGTGTTTGTGTGTACAGAAATGTACTATCCACCCTCCCTGTTAAATGTGATCTAATCATGTCCTGAAACACAGCTCCTCTCCTGCTTTCACTTCTCATACTGACGGAGGGAGCGATTCGTTTGTGAATGAATCTCCGTTATGAACGACTCGTTCACTGAGCCGACAATAATACAAGTTTCTGGCAGCGCAGCATCTCGCTGTCATATTTCTTTTGCATTGTTTGCTGATTTTATTCAACAAAACTAGAATAAGCCGAGTATTTAGTGCGAGTTGGAGCTGCTTTGCCTGATGGTGAATGCAGTAAGTGACTGTTATCATCAATAACGTTACCTGATTAGCACAAAAGTTCAGAACATACAAAAACAGAAAACTTAATATTACCTATGAAATGTTCTGCCTTTGTGCTTTGTTTTCTTTGTTTTCTTGTTACTACACCCGTAGACAGCGCTAAAGTCCCACATCTTCACGTAATAACACTGTCTTGACTAGTGCGGTAGAATGACATTTGTCCTGGGAGCACTGTACCAATGTGGCGGCGCTATTGACGCATGCTCAGGGTCCCTATGCGATATCTAGTGTATATATCTATGTTTGGATATAACTCAGTTATGTGAGCACACTTCATTATTATTGTTCCATTAATCGTTTGCTGGAAATGAGAACTGAATTTAGAAATAGTTTTGAAACAAATATTTGTGCTTAACAAACAGAATTAATTATGTAGATTAATGAATGCCTTCAGTGGAGTGAGTTTCCATTTCCTTATCCACGAAAGTAAAGGAGTAAAGTAAAGAGTAACAGTAAAGAGGCAGAATAGACACTTTTCACAGTGATGTCACTACACTTCCCCCTATTGGCAACACAGTGTTTTTTTTTTGTTCCGGTTTACCTTTCAGGGCTCGAAATTGCGACCATTTTGGTCGCATATGCGCCCGAAATTTCATCTATGCGACCTCAAAATATATTTGGGAGCATTTCTGCGAGTGCTCAAAACTGTTGTGTGCGACCAGTTTTTACTGCAAAATGTTCACCACATGCGCGGATTCGGAAGACATTTACGCAGAATGCATCTCTAAGCTCTTTGTCTGCACTTAAAACGCGAAACGCAGCGCTCAGGAATGGTTTAAAACAGTTGTCATGTCAGCTTGCTGCAGTAAATAAATCCAAGTCCGTAATGCTTGCCCCGCCTTCACGCTCTTCTTATTGGCCCACCACTGCTCTAGCACTGAACGCGAATGATTGGTTAATATCAGCTGTCAATCACTCAGTGCATTCTGACTTCGGATGACAGAGAGCTACTACCGCGAAAAACTAAAGCACTGAAGATTAGAAGAGTTAAAACTGACAGATTTTGTTTTAGAAACCATGGCATCTAAAGTTACAAATAATGACATCTTACTAGTGATCATGTGCTGAATGTTAGTCCACCATCTACACTTTTCCAAGAGTAGAAGACTTTCAGTGGCTTCAAGTCCGCCATGAAAAGTCAGTGGGATGGAATTTTCAGGTAACTGTTTGCCACATCTAGCACGAGAGCTTCTGTTTAATCCTTCATATAATCGCCAGATGCTGTCCGCCGTGCTAGTGGCAGATATATGTCAAATTACACCACGTACACTATCGCAAACGGGCTTGCACTGAGTAAACTTACATCGCTACTCCTAAAAAGACAGATATTGCTATTAACATGTATGCATATAATAAGGTACAATATATGTCAAAAGCATCAGTGCAATATCAGACAGCACTTGTGAGAACAGCACAGTTACACCGTTAACAGATTCATTCAAGCTGTGCGTGCAGGGCCGGTGAGCGCTCCGTGCTTTGGTCACTCAGTTATGTTATAAAATGTATTTTCTTGTGATAACGGGATTTCGTTGAGACATATTTTCCTCATGCTTGCATATATATATTATTTTAATTAATTAATTTATTTATTTATTTATTTTGCTTGTTAGTTTGATTAGTGTTGATTTCAAATACAATAAATATGTTTGTATAAAACTTGTAGTAATGGTGCTCATAATTGGTGGGTGCGACTAAATTTTGGCTGATGCGCCTAACTTTTTAAAGTTAGGAGCACCAGTGCTACCAAGCAAAAAAGTTAATTTCGAGCCCTGCCTTTGAATGAATGGGAGACTCCTCAGGAAAATTTACAAACAAAAATATAAACATTGCATGATCTGATTTAAGACTAATGTTGGTATTGGGCATGTGTTCAAATGTTTCTCTTTCAATACTGAACTGCTTTCTGAATTTGAAAATGACTCAGGTTATTAAGAATAGGAATAAACTATTGTTTATCAAGGAAATCATATGTTTTTTCACTTATTAATTCAGTTTATTTCCTTAATAATGGATTTATTTTTACTTTAATGCTGCTCTGAAAATAAATGTATATTATCTGTTATATGTAAATGCTCCAGCATAAGTAAAAGATGAGTATGTCTATAAATGCAACCCGTTTTGTTCAGTTTCTTCATTTGAATGAAATAATTATGTCTACTGCCACCTTTTGGGTGTATTTAATTTGATATCTGTACTTGAGATCTGCGCGGGACTAAATTTTGTATCTTGCTCCCGCCAGGTTTTAGTCCGAACCCGACCGCTCCCGCTTATGTTCAGCATTCGTTGTCCCGCTGCCTGCCCCGCCCCATTTTCTACCCCCTGCGCCCATTCCCACCCATTTCGAAAACCACCCAGCTATACAGAATTCTTCTGACAGCCTATAACAAGCTGTCTTTAAAAACACACACACACACACACACACACACACACACACACACACACACACACACACATAGACACACAGCAACAAGCAAGTTACACAGACAGCCTCACGCTCTCTCTCATTCACACACACACACAGCACCAAACTCTCTCTCTCATTCACACACATACACACACATAGACGCTCAGGAGTCGGGAGCAATATTGTTAGACCACCCAATCCCATTCAAAACACACCAGTTACCGACAGCTCCCGCGCTTTAATCTGAAATTTATTTGATGCAGACGTCTATTGCAGACTTCTAATTTGCACTACCTTTAAATAATAATGTTACTAATAAATTCCTAACCTAATAATACTAAATTAAAATGTCGTCCTCTTGGTGTTATTTTTGGAATTGTAAATTTTTATAATGATTTCGTTTGATTATTAAGAGTCACATACAAGATTTTTATTCTATTTCATTTAGTTTGAACATTAAATGGAGATAAATGTTTTGTTCATCAACAAAATACCTCTATAGAAAAAAAGTCACAGAACCGAGAATGTAATTAATATGAATGTGTTCATGAATCAGCTGTCCACTGTAAACAACCACAGTAAAACCCCCACTGTTTTATTTATTACTTATTCTTCAGTACACAAAATAATAATAAAAATAAATCTGACATAAACAATGTTCCGCACTCGTGTAAACAGCTAAAATCTTTATTTGGCAAATACTGGCAAGTCCGTATCAACTTCATCTGCAGTAAAGACAGCAACACAAAGCAATAGACTCTGTTTAAAGTCCTCTTTTCTTGGTTCAAGCAGAAATCTGGATAATCTGTAAGTTTTTTATTTTATTTTATTTTTTTAGAAGTCAGATGTCTCACTCTGAATGCAGAAAACAGCAATAGTCACAGTCTAACCGTATCTATAGTAAATATACAGCTGACTGGGTGAGTTCCCTATGGGGAGTTCTTTCTAGGCGGAAGTAACGATACACTGCATGGAGTGAAACTGGACATCATGTGAAATCATGTGAAAAGGTCTATGGAGGAGGCTCATTCTTTATCCTAGAGCTGCAGATGCTCTGTTTAACTGTTTTCTCGCTAGTGAAGCATTCAGTTTTTCCACTTACAAAGTCTGCCATGTAAATAGCAAATGTGCCATGGTGTGACGCAAGTGACACTAAAAGGGAATGTGAGATGAGTCTCTTGATTGGTTTAAGGCAGGTTATGCTCAGAACACACCTATAACTCATTAAGAGAATAAACGCAACCCTGTTAGACCATGTTCGCTTCACGAGCATAGTTTTCCTTCCTTAAAATAGCAAAAGTGGATTCAGATATGCTCTTAGTGCTTTTGTGTCATGCACTGTAAACTTTGCGCCTAGATCAGGGGTGGCCAATCCTGTTCCTGGAGATCTACCTTCCTGCAGATTTCAGTTGCAACCCTTATCAAACACACCTGTCTGTAATTATCAAGTGGATTTCAGGATTCTAATTAATTGGTTCAGGTGGGTTTGATCAGGGTAGGAGCTAAACTGTACAGGAAGGTAGATCTCCAGGAACAGGATTGAGCACCCCTGGCTTAGATCATTAAAATAGAGCCCCAAGTTACGTTGTGTTATATTGTAGTTAGTTACCTCAAAGTGATTTTAAACTATTATTGCGCAAAACTATTTCATAGAAATGGTGTCAAATTGTAATTTCATGCGTTACCAGTACACTACTGAATGTGTAAAAGCATGTATCAGAAAGTGTTTTTTTCTGTTTCTGACTTTGCATTTGTGTGTGTTTTATTAGTGGAGAATCAGTCACACTGTGACTTTGTGAAGCTGAGGAACATGTTGATTCGCTCTCATATGCACGACCTGAAAGATGTGACATGTGACGTACATTATGAAAACTACAGAGCTCACTGCATCCAGGAGATGACCAGGTGTGTGTCACTTCAATATGGTATAGACCTTTTTCTTGGAACGCAAAATTACCCATGATGCTTTGCGTGTATGCGCAAGGAGATTGCGAAGAACTTCCGGTCGGCAGCTGATGCGTGTAAACAGTCACATTTGGACAGCTTTGAAACGATAGTTTTAATCCATTTTACCTGCTTTTATCCTCTTTGAACTAATACTGTTGTCCATCAGCACCATCTCCTGGACTGATCATTTAAAGAAATGCGATCTAATAGGATGGAAAACAGCTGCTGTGAGGCGTTTTCCCCTCGTTGTCAGACGGCATCTTCTGCAGTTTAAATGAAGCCTCGTCATCGCTAAAGTCAACATTTTCTCTTTATTTCAAATATATAACCAGCCCAAACTAATGTAATTCACCAAAATGTTTGACACACACACGTAGCCTGTACTGTGCCACTGACACACTGATTTAATAACTGTGACAAAGTGGAAAATGTAGGCTAGTGTCATTTCGAAATGACAGAAAAACACAAACCGTGGTAAAAACAACACACAAAATAAAACACAAACGGCTCGCGATTAGAATGAACAGCAAATCAGCCATCAGAGTATCAATAACTAATTGACATAAGACTTTTATTGGTCATTTTTGTAAATTGCACGATTTTCATACCTGTTAAGTTTCATGCCAGTAGTCTGGTTGCTCTCTCTCTCTCTCTCTCTCTCTCTCTCTGTGTGTGTGTGTGTTAAAGAGCCGCTGAGGTAACAGCTGACACGCCGGGAACGCACACACACACTGTATTTCTGACGGCAGACATGTGAACTAGGAGAACGCTTTTCTCGTATTTCTGATGCGCTTGAACCACATGTGACAGATTATAACGGCTTTACAGACACATTTCTAAGTTGTGTGTCACAAAAACACTCTGTTATCCATTAAAAACGTTATTGAAACCCATTTTCGGAGCGCAAATTACCAGTTGTACACGTTGTAAACGGAAGTTTTTAGCATTCTATCGGAAGACGCTGGTCGCTATGGCGCCCTCCACGCAGCAGCCATGAAAAAGGTCTATATATTCATTAAAAAAATGTGAAAAGAAAATATGTTTATGCCTGTAAAATGACATATTAATGCTGCTTTAATTTCCAGCCTCTGTCAGATGACTTTGAATGCTACAGTGCTCAGCATAACATACACCCCATTTTGAAAATTAATATTTGTATCCATTTCTTAGTGAATATAGGCAATGTATTTTAATGCATTTAAACAAAACCGATGTCACGATCACCAGCGATCTAAACACCATAGATCGGTGGAGAACATTCACACGAACTATAAATCTGCCGGTTTATGGACTACAGATCCCAGTCATGCAACACACACACTCACCTGCTCCGAGTCACCATTGATTAGACACTCCAGCTGAAGCTGTTTTTGAACTGATTACTGCACTATAAGGACAGCACGCTAACTAGAGATGCGCGGATGGGCTATTATTTCATCCGCAACCGCATCACAAAACTCATCATCCGTCCGCCATCCATCCGCACTAACATTTTTGACCAAATTTTAAAACCGCACCCGCCCGTCATCTGCTGACTGAGCTCTTTATTTGAATGGCTTATTCCTTTTTATTATTAAATGAATGTTTCTTTATTGATTATTAGAAAAAAGAGAATGACTTTAATGACATGCAGTTAATCCAAACGTGCAAGTCAAATCCAGCATTAATTGACGCTTTGAAGTGACGCTAAACAATACGAGGACGTGTCTTTTCACTTGATTCGATTCCTCGGTCGGTCCTTGAGTCTTTTCCTTGCGTCCTTCCCTCGCATCCTATAGGGGTGGAAAGACGAGGAAAGAAAGCAAGGAAAGGAAACGAGGATACACAAATAAGAAATGAGAAGCACCCCTATAAAGCTCTCAGAATATCAGCAGTGAACTCCGTCTCCAATTGGCGCACAGGGACAAAAATAAATAAATAGCCTAAATTAAACCCACTGTACGGTACAATTTTTTTTATTATTATTGTAGCCTAGAAATCGCATTTCGACATTCAGACGAGAGCGCCTGGCCTCTAATGTGCCCTGCTGCACTGAAGGAGCGCTCGCTCGCAGCACTTGTTGCTGGAATGCATAGAATTCTCTTGGCAAGGTGCTGTAGACGTGGGAATGACTGCCTTGTTTCTCCCAAAAGGAAAGTAGATTTTCCTCTGCTGATCCGTCTATACGGAAGTTTGTAGATGAAGACTTCTGTACTTCATCCAGAATTAGTGTATCCGATTCCTCCTCTCATTCTGTGAAGTCAGTCCTAGGCTTTTTCGTTAGTGCGCCAGCTATGTGTACAAAAACAGTACAACCGCCCACCACCCGCCCGAATTTAATTAAAATATTATTTTTCGTCACGTCATCCGCCCGATCCGAATTTTTCCGCGGATTCCGCGGCGGTAACCGCCATCCGCGCATCTCTAACGCTAACACAATTGTGACTGAGTCTTGTTATCTGTTTAGTGACATTACAACACGTTACCTTAGTCTTGCTTTGCCGTGTTTTTGACCCTCGCCTTGTTTTCTTATTTTACTCCTGTCTGCTGCCTGCCTTGTGACCATCTGCATACAGTCATCTGTATTTTGACTACGACTCCGATGACTACGATTGCCCTTATACATCTGTTTGCTCCTGTGTTTTAGTCTCCAAACACATTTAGAAATTAAAAGATAATACAATTAAATTCAAGCAAAATATTGAAAACAAATTACAACCTACAAAATTTCAACAAAATGTTTCTTTTTTTTTTTGCTTCTCTTGATTCCCCCCCCCCCCTTTTTTTAAATTTGTATTTAATATTTTTTTATAACATATAAATTTAGTAGTAGTTTTTGGACTGTTATCGTAAGTTATTTTGTTAGATAAGCTCCAGATTTGGCTTCAGTACTGACTAATCTAATGTATTTGCACAAATATAATGTATAGCTCCTATTAAAAATATGAATTTAAAAGAGAGATTTGTAAGGGGTGTACTTACATATGCTGAGCACTGTATATGATTAGATATAATTATGTATGATCTACTAAATAATGTGTGTGTACGTTTATGTGTGTTTTAGTAAACTTGCACAGGATAACCGCACAGACAGTCCATTACCCATCCTGCCTCTGCCAACACCAGATGTAGAGACAGAGAAACTCATCAAGATGAAGGATGAAGAGGTGGAAAATAATCTGACTTATTCAATTATTATATTACAGCCATATTCTTACAGAGGCATACATTTCATTTTTTTATGGCTGATTCAGCATGGTGATCTATATGAATGTTTATTCATCATGATATATCTATGTTAATGCTACTAGCTCACACTTTGTCTTTAGGTACTACTTAGTTTTTAGAAACTGGATCTTATTCTTAATGTACAGTACAACTATTCATGTAATACTATAGTTATTATTCATAAGGTACTTGTTTATTAGATACTACAGTTATTATTCATTAAATACTAGTTCTCATACTATTTCTTATTGATTAGATACTCCATTATGTACTATAGTAGTTATTTATTAAATACTAGTTCTCATACTAGTTCTTATTCATTAGGTACTGTCATCAGATACTATAGTTCTTAATCATTAGATACTAGTTCTCATACTAATTCTTTTTTATTAAGTACTCGTTCACTACATACTATAGTTCTCATTCAGTATATACTAGTTCTTATTGACAAGGTACTTGTTTAACAGAGACTATATTTCTAAGTCATTAGATACTATTTTTTTCCCAGAGATGGGTTGTGGCTGGAAGGGCATCCGCTGAGTAAAAACGTGCTGGGTAAATTGGCGGTTCATTCCGCTGTGGCGACCATGGATTAATAAAGGGATTAAGCCGAAAAGAAAATGATTGAATGAATAGATACTATTTCTTATTTATAAGGTATTCGTTCATTAGATACTATATTTCTTATTCATTAGATACTAGTTCTCATGCTACTTCTTATTCATTCGATACTCGTTCGTTAGATACCATAGTTCTTATGTATTAGATACTAGTTCTTATACTAGTTCTTATTCATAAAGTACTAATTTATTCTATACTATAGTTCTCATTCAGTAGATACTAGTTCTTATTCATAAGGTACTCGTTCATTAGATGCTATAGTTCTTATTCATTAGAAATTAGTACTTACACTAGTTCTTATTCATTAGAATATAGTACTTACACTAGTTCTTATTCATTAGGAACACATTCAATATATACTATAGTTCTTATTTATTAGATACTAGTACTCATACTAGTTGTTATACTCATTCATCCATAGGTACTAGTTCTTATTCATTAGCTACTCATTTATTATATACTATAGTTATCATTCATTAGATACTAGTTCTCATACTAGTTCTTATTCATTAGGTACTGTCGTCAGATACTGTAGTTCTTATTCATTGGGTACTGTTGTCAGATACTGTAGTTCTTATTCATTAGATACTAGTTCTCATGCTAATTCCTTTTTATTAAGTACTTGTTCATTACATACTATAGTTCTCATTCAGTATATACTAGTTCTTATTGACAAGGTACTTGTTTAACAGAGGCCATATTTCTAAGTCATTAGATACAATTTTTTCCCAGAGATGGGTTGCGGCTGGAAGGGCATCCACTGCATAAAAACGTGCTGGATAAATTGGCGGTTCATTCCACTGTGGCGACCATGGATTAATAAAGGGACTAAGCCGAAAAGAAAATGATTGAATGAATAGATACTTTTTCTTATTTATAAGGTATTCGTTCATTAGATACTATATTTCTTATTCATTAGATACTAGTTCTCATGCTACTTCTTATTCATTCGATACTCGTTCGTTAGATACCATAGTTCTTATGTATTAGATACTAGTTCTTATTCTAGTTCTTATTCATAAAGTACTAATTTATTCTATACTATAGTTCTCATTCAGTAGATACTAGTTCTTATTCATAAGGTACTCGTTCATTAGATGCTATAGTTCTTATTCATTAGAAATTAGTACTTACACTAGTTCTTATTCATTAGAATATAGTACTTACACTAGTTCTTATTCATTAGGTACACATTCAATATATACTATAGTTCTTATTTATTAGATACTAGTACTCATACTAGTTGTTATACTCATTCATCCATAGGTACTAGTTCTTATTCATTAGCTACTCATTCATTATATACTATAGTTATCATTCATTAGATACTAGTTCTCATACTAGTTCTTATTCATTAGGTACTGTCGTCAGATACAGTAGTTCTTATTCATTAGGTACTGTCGTCAGATACTGTAGTTTTTATGCATTAGATACTAGTTGTCATGCTAATTCTTTTTTATTAAGTACTCGTTCATTACATACTATAGTTCTCATTCAGTATATACTAGTTCTTATTGACAAGGTACTTGTTTAACAGAAGCCATATTTCTAAGTCATTAGATACAATTTTTTCCCAGTGATGGGTTGCGGCTGGAAGGGCATCCACTGCGTAAAAACGTGCTGGATAAGTTGGCGGTTCATTCCGCTGTGGCGACCCTAGATTAATAAAGGCACTAAGCCGAAAAGTAAATGAATGAATGAATGAATGAATAGATACTATTTATAAGGTATTCGTTCATTAGATACTATTGCTCTTATTCATTAGATACTAGTTCTCATGCTACTTCTTATTCATTAGCTACTCTATTATTATATACTACAGTACTTATTCATTAGATACTAGTTCTTATTCATAAGCTACTTGTTCATTAGACACTATAGTTCTTAGTCATTAGATACTAGTTCTTATTCTGTACCTACTTATTTGTTAAATACTATAGTTCTTATTCATAGATACTAGTTCTCATACTTGTTCTTATGTATTAAGTACTCTTTCATTAGACACTATAGTTCTTATTCATTAAATAATAGTTCTTATTAATTAGATACTCGTTCATTAGATACTATCATTCCTATTAATTGAATGCTAGTTTTCATGCTACTTATTCATAAGATACTCATTCATTAGATACTATAGTTCTTATTCACTAGATACTAGTACTTATACTAGTTCTTATTCATTAGGTACTCATTCAATATATATACTATAGTTCTTATTCATTACATACTAGTTCTCATACTAGTTCATATGTTTATTCATTCATAGATACTAGTTCTTATTTATAAGGTACTCATTCATTATATACTAGTTATTATTCATTAGATACTAGTACTCATACTACTTATATTCATTAGGTATTAATTTATTAGATTCTAGTTCTCATACATAAGGTACTTGTTTGTTAGATACTATAGTTAATATTAATTTGATACTAGTTTTTTTCATTAGGTACTCATACATTATATACTATAGTTATCATTCATTGGATACTAGTACTCGAAATAGTTCTTATTCATTGGGTATTCATTTATTAGACACTAGTTCTTATTCTTTAGGTACTTGTTTGTTAGAAACTATAGTTATTGTTAAATTCTAGTACTGTAGATAATCATTCATTAGTTCATTTTCATTAGATACTCAATCATTACACTATAGTTCTTATTCATTAGATACTAGTTTTTGTTCACAAGATACTTTTTCATTAGGTACTAAAGTTATCATTCGTTAGATATGAGTTCTTATTCATTATTAGACACTATAGTTCCTATTAGATACTAGTACTCACACTAGTTCTCATTAGAGAACTGTTAGATAATCATTCATATCATATTCAGATACTAGTTCTTATTCATTTGATAGTGGTACTGGTACTATTTTCTATACTTGAAAATAGTTCTTATTTCATTACTGACTAGTAACTATTCTGTTGTTTCAAACATCATATTTCTGCCATTGATATCTATGTGGATCTGTCATTCATTTATCAGCTATAATATTAATATTAATTAATATTAATAACATAATCTTAATTTGAAAAAAACATGTATGATCTGATTTCTAACTAGATCGATTGGGATAATTAAAACAAAACTGCTCACATTGTAATTTTTCAAATCATTTTCCTGACGATGTTTTGTTTTGTGTGTGCAGCTGAAGAGAATGCAGGAGATGCTGGAAAAGATGCAACAACAGATGCACGAGAAAGACCAGTGATACACACACTACAGCCTCACAGCACCCTTCAGATGTGAATGCATTTAAATGATACTGTACAACTGTCATATCTACAGCTCTGCTCATCAGCTCGGTGCTTCTGTCTGCTGGATCAAATATGGCGTCATGTGATTCATCATGTGGTAAATACTGAGGAACGTACATAAACCAGTGTAACTTAAGTTAACTTCTAAAGGGATCTAATTTATAATTATGTTTTTTTATTTTTATTTGCTTAGCCAGATGAATGTGTGTGAGAGTGTTTTCTGAAGCAGTGCAGAGTTTATTCATGTGTGTTTGAGAGAGACTGATGCCTTTTGCTATGAATTTGTTGGCGTTTTATTTTCTGCAGTGAATGTGAGAATACAGTTATGTTTTCAATAAACATACTCGGTCCTGACGGATGGTTTTTGCTTGTTTTATAAGAGTAATCATCAGAATAAGATATATTATTATTATCAGTGTTAATGGCCTTTAATAATTTAATAATTTATATTATTATGTCAGTTGTTCTGTAAATCTTGAAGTTAAGCTTGCTAATAAATGTGAATAATGTAGAAGATGTCGCTCTGTGTTGTTTTATATGCACATGATTGATCGGTATCTGTTTCTTGACTTATGGTAAAATGTATTTACTTGAAATTATTTTGAGATGAAATAAAAATAGGGCAACATTTCTCATTTTAGTTTAATTTAAATTGTACTGACAATTTAAACTTAAACTAAAATCTATTTAAAAATATTTTATTTATATTTAAAAATATATTTATTTATTTAAATAACATTTAAATAATATAAATTAATAAAGTATAAATAGTAATAAACAATAATAATATTTAAAAATACATTTTTAATATAAAAACATAGTATTTTAAAATAACTAGATCATTCAGATGAAATAGAAAACGTAAAAATTAAATAATTATTACTTGAAATAAATTTGAGATGAAAAGAGTGATAAATTTAATTTCATTTGAATTTAGTTTAACTTTAACTAAATTAACTTTAACTTTAAACTAATTTTAGTTTAACTACAAATTGGAACTGAAATCTATTTTAAAATATATTAAATAAATAATTATTTATTAAAATAAATGTATTTTAAAATTTACTTATTTATTTACTTAAATATATTTAAAAATGTGTTTGTTTAAAAAAATAAAAATAAAAATATTTCAATTTTTTAAAATAAAAACTAGACCATGGAAATGAAAATAGAAAACGTAAACATTAGATAAATATTTATTACAAAATTAAAGCAATATTTTAATTATTTCAATTTAGTTTAACTCAACTAAAAAGTTTAACAAAAATTAAAACTGAAATCTATTTTAAAAATATTTTATATTTATTTAAAATTTTATTTATTTAAATGAATACAAAAGTATATATAATTCAATATTTAAAAATAAAAACCATCCAGAGGACAATAGATAGCTTAAATATTAAGAAAATAATTATTACTTAAAATAGATTAGAGATTAGATAAAAAGGGGCAATATTTCTAAAATAATGTAGTTTAACTCGTGCAAAAATTTTCAACTGAAATCTGTTATATATATTAAAAAAATTAATTATTATTAAAAAAAGTAAATAAATGTATTTTTAAATGTATTTTTTTTTGTTTAAATATATTTAAAAATGTATTTAAATACATATCTACAGTATATAAATACAATTATAAAATATATAAATATAGTCAGTATTTTAAAATAACAACTAGATCATTCAGAGGAAAATAGAAAACTTAAATATTAAGTAAATAATTATTACTTGAAATAAATGTGAGATGAGATAAAAAAGAGTGATATTGCTCATTTTAATTTAGTTTAACTTAATTAAATCTGAAATCTGTTTTTAAAATACATTAAATAAATAAATAATCATTAAAATAAATAAATGAAGTTGCTTTTAAATGTATTTATTTATTTAAATAAAAAAAATATATTAAAAATACACATTTATTTAAATATATATATATATATATATATATATATATATATATATATATATATATATATATATATATATATATATATATATATATATATATATTAATATTTAAAAATAACAACTAGATCATTCAAATTAAAATTGTAAATTTAAATATTAGGAAAATAATGAAATACTTGGTCAAAATATTCACAAAAATTATGATATGAAATGTTATCTTATACTAAAATAGCAGTAACATTTATACAAAAAATGTCAGAAAGGTTATAAATGATTTATTATATTTTCTTATAATCACAGCATGATCACCTCACAGCAAGGTCGCTGGTTCGAGCCTCCACTGGGTCAGTTGGCTTTTCTGTGTGGAGTTTGCATGTTCTCTCCGTGTTCGCGCGGGTTTCCTCCTGGTGCTCCGTTTTCCAAATGCACGGCTATAGGTGAATTGGGTAAACTAAATTGTCCAGTGTATGTGTGAGTGTGTATGGGTGTTTCCCAGTGATTAGTTGCAGTTAGAAGGGCATCCGCTGCGTAAAATATATGCTGGAATAGTTGGCGGTTCATTCCGCTGTGGTGACCCCTAATAAATAAGCCGAAGGAAAATAAATGAATGAAAGCTGTCATTTTGCTATATGTTTTAGATATGCAGAATATGTTTCTGGGTGATTCTGGGAGTGTGACTGAAGACGGGGAAAGATGACGCAGTATTAAAGAGTAAAAATGTGGCACGCTTCCTCTGTGTGTGTGTGTGTGTGTGTGTGTGTGTGTGTGTGTGGTTATTTTATCAGCGTGTCCCAGCTGTGTGTGATCCTGCAGTCTTAACTCTCCCTCAGGCTGATACTGACACACAGACTTTACTAGCGCTGGTAAGTACTTCCCTTTTACTGCACACAAAATTACATTGATCATATTTAAACATCACACAATATATGAACTAGTTCTAAAGCTTAAATCTAATGTATTCTTGATTTACTTCACTGTTAATGAAATATTAATGTTAGCTAATCTGTTTCTGGCCACTAGCGTTGCAACCTCCGTGAACTCAAAGGGTGGTAAACACACACACACACACGGGTGTTTAAGTGAGTAGTACAGTTGAAGACTGTATTATTAGTCCTGTGAATCTTCATTTCTTTTTTAAATATTTCTCAAATCATGTTTAACAGAGCAAGGAAATTTCCACAGTCTGTCTGATAATATTTTTTCTTCTGGAGAAAGTCTTAATTGTTTTATTTCAGCTAGAATAAAAGCAGTTTTTAAGTTTTTAATCCATTTTAAGGTCAAAATTATTAGCCCCTTTATTAGCAATATTTATTTTCTATAGTCTACAGAACAAACCATTATACAATACCTTGCCTAATTACCCTAACATTAACCTAGTTAAGCCTTTAAATGTCACTTTAAGCTGAATACTAGTGTCTTGAAAAATATCCAGTGAAATGTTATGTAGGGGAAGAGATTTTTCATAAAAACTAAACTTTAAATTTGAAAAGATAGTGTATTAGACAGAAATATTAGACAGAAATATATATTTTGCTGTGATTACTAACTCATAAGTGTGGTCTGGCAATACCAGATGCGGTATTTTGAACAAATGTTGGACAACTCCAATATTATTTCACTTTTTTTCGCATTGTTACTGTTGACCCCATCACTAGAGATGAAAGTTACACACACAGGTGGGTCAAGAGTAACAGCAATGTGTGCTAGATTTACTGGCTAAATCTTGTATATTTTAAATATACTTCACTAACTATGACCTATGTTCACTGCAAACCTATTTTGTCCTTTATTTTTGCGAAAGAATTTAAACTGCATTTTCATTTTAAATTTCAGCTCCATCAAATGTTTCTAAAGCAACCCAACAATGCAAAATGTTAACTTTTTCTAAATTTTTTGAATATTTATTATTACTATGGGCAATATGCATTAATCCGGTCTGATCTCACGAGGAAATGTAAGTGTTTTACGTTTTGTCAGTTTAGTGGTGAATTCAGTCGAAAAGAAAAGGTACGATTTTAAAAAGGAGGCGTGGCACCCGACCCTCATTGGGTGATGAGCAAATCATACTAAATTGTACGAATTAGATCAAACAAATTTATACGAATTAGCCACTAAATCAAAAAGTTACGAATTGCTGTGAGATTGTGTGGATTAATCTTATAAAACATACACTGTAAAAAAAATCCGTAATTTTACGGTTTATTTCCGGCAGCTGGAGTGCTGGAAAAAAAACCCCACAAAATTACGGCCGTTAAATTACAGAAATATACCATAAAATAACGGATATTAAATGACAGAAATTATGAATGAATGAATGAAAATTTCTGGTGAATTTTTGTCATTTAATATCCGTTTTTTTTTTTGTTTTTTTTTTACAGTAAATTTCTGTAATTTAACGGCCGTTATTTTACTTTTTTTTTCAGCACCCCAGCTGTCGGAAATAAACCATAAAAATACGGATTTTTTTTTGTAATGTAATATAACCTAATGTGTATTTATATAGTTCATTTATTTTGTATGTATGAACATGTAAATGAAGCTTCTAGTGCACACAAACAAATAAAACAACCCTATTATTCAAATAATTAAATAATAGGATTATACACATGTTTAAAACTATTATATAACTAATTATCAGGTTATAAAAAATAACTAATTAATACAAACAAAATGTTAGAATTATTAACCCTCGTGTAAAATGTTAATTCTTTATTTTTCCCCAATTTCTGTTTTACAAAGAGATATTTTTCTCAGCACATTTCTAAACATAATAATTTTAATAACTCATCTCTAATAACTGATTTATTTTATCTTTGCCATGATGACAGTAAATAACATTTGACTAGATATTTTTCAAGACACTTCTATACAGCTTAAAGTGACATTTAAAGGCTTAACTAGGGTAACTAGGCAGGTTAGGGTCATTAGGCAAGTCACTGTATAACATTGGTTTGTTCTGTAGACTATCGCAAAATATACTGCTTGAGAGAGCTAATAATAGTGACCTTAAAATGGTTCATAAAAAAAATAAAAACTTCTTTTATTTTTGCCGAAATAAAACAAGACTTTCTCCAGAAGGAAAAATATTATCAGACATACTGTGAAAATTTTCTGAATTTAAATTTCTAAACATTATTTGGAAAATATGTGAAAAATAAATACAAAAATTCAGAAGAGGACGAATAATTTTGACTGTATAATAGTGGCATCGGTGAATTATATAAAATCTGAAATTATTTCTATTGAATTAAATCTTCGCTTCCAATGACTGTACATTAGAGTTGCAAATTGTTTTTGATGATATTATTAAATGTGTTGTTTAATGCTTTTATCTTAGTCTTCCCAGTTCCCTTTACTTCCTCCTCTAATTTCAGATAAGCCTACGCATCTGCTCAGTCTTCTTCAGTTTAGCACTCCATACATGGCACCAAAAAAGGCTACATACTGCAACAATACACCAGTGGTTCTCAAAGTGGGGGGTCGGGACCCCCCCAAGAGGTTGGGGGACAATGAAGGAGGGTCGCCTGGTGATTTTCAAAAACCTATTTATTTTTATTAAACCATAAGAATTAACATATTTTATCCATAACCTACTGAAAATAATAAATAGTCATTTATAGTTACTATATAGTTGCTATAGTAGCTTATAGTTTCTAATTCTATTGGATTGCGACCCCTGGGGTAATTAAATTATATTAAAGACACAGCAATAGAGTCAGATGCAGCAGATTGATTTTATAACACCAGGTTCAACTTTCTGGCACATTTATAGCACTGACATGCATTAAAAAATTAAACAAAGAACAGACTTGGGTCTATTGGTGTGTGTGCGCTATTGAATTTGAGGTTTCTGTATTTATAACCACCTCCCAAATATTGGGGGTCGTGAGTCACTGGCATTGTTATTTTGGGGGTCACAGGCTGAAAAGTTTGGGAACACCTGCCATACACCAATACCCAATAGCAATGTCAAATATTCACGTTACACGTCTTACTGCACCACAGAAAGAGCTGCAATATACAGTATACAGTTGAAGTCAAAATGATTCGCCCTCCTGCGAAATGTGTTTTCTTTTTTCAATATTTGCCAAATGATGTTTAACAGAGCAATGAATTTTTCACAGTATTCCCTATAATATTTGTTCTTATTTGTTTTATTTCGGCTAGAATAAAAGCATTTTTACATTTTCTTAAAGCCATTTTAAGGTCAACATTATTAGCCCTCTTTATAAGCAATATATTTGCTACTAAACAAACTATTGTTCTACAATGACTTGCCTAGTTAACCTAATTAAACAAACACAAATATTATTTGCTGTCATCATGGCAAAGATCAAATAAATCAATTATTATAAATGAGTTATTAAAACTATTATGATTAGAAATGTGTTGAAAAACTCTCTGTTAAATAGAACATTATTAAAATTTAATAGGAGGGCTAATAAATCTGACAATAACCGTAAAAACTGCAATATTTCATTACAAATAATAATTGTGGGTAACACTTTATTAAACAACAATTTTCACTACTGACTAGTTGCTAATTTTGGCTGTTACACTCACCGGCCACTTTATTAGGTACACCTTACTAGTACCAGGTTGGACCCCTTTTGCCTTGAGAACTGCCTTAATCCTTCGTGGCAGAGATTCAACAAGGTACTCGAAATATTCCTCAGAGATTTTGCTCCATATTGACATGATAGCATCACACAGTTGCTGCAGATTTGTTGACTGCGCATCCATGATGTGAATCTCCCGTTCCACCACATCCCAAAGGTGCTCTATTGGATTGAGATCTGGTGACTGTGGAGGCCATTTGAATACAGTGAACTCATTGTCATGATCAAGAAACCAGTCTGATATGATTCACGCTTTATGACATGATGCGTTATCCTGCTGGAAGTAGCCATCAGAAGATGGTCACTGTGGTCATAAAGGGATGGACATGATCAGCAACAATACTCAGGTAGGCTGTGGTGTTGACACGATGCTCAATTGGTACTAATGGGCCCAAAGTGTGCCAAGAAAATATCCCCCACACCATCACACCACCACCACCAGCCTGAACTGCTGATACAAGGCAGGATGAATTCATGCTTCCATGTTGTAGACGCCAAATTCTGACTCGACCATCCAAATGTTGCAGCAGAAATCGAGACTCATCAGAGCAGGCAACGTTTCTCCAATCATCTATTGTCCAGTTTTGTTGAGCCTGTGTGAATTGTAGCCTCAGTTTCCTGTTCTTAGCTGACAGTAGTGGCGCCCATTGTGGTCTTCTGCTGCTGTAGCCCATCCGCCTCAAGGTTGGACGTGTTGTGTGTTCAGAGATGCTTTTCTGCAGACCTTAATTGTAACGTGTGGTTATTTGAGTTACTGTTGCCTTTCTATCAGCCGGAACCAGTCTGGCCATTCTCCTCTGACCTCTGGCATCAACAAGGCATTTGTGCCCAAAGAACTGCCGCTCACTGGGTATTTTCTCTATTTCAGACCATTCTCTGTAAACCATAGAGATGGTTGTGCGTGAAAATCCCAGTGGATCAGCAGTTTCTGAAATACTCAGACCAGCTCATCTGGCACCAAGAACCATGCCACAATCAAAGTCACTTAAATCTCCTTTCTTCCCAATTCTGATGCTCGCTTTGAACTGCAACAGATTGTCTTGACCATGTCTACATGCCTAAATGCACAGAGTTTTTGCCCTGTGATTGGCTGATTAGAAATTTGCTTTAACGACCAGTTGGACAGGTGTACCTAATAAAGTGGCCGGTGAGTGTATATTGGTATTGAGCAGCATTTTAATCTTTATATCCTTTAAATGAATGTTTTGATGTACTGCAATGTCTTATTCTATATTCCTAATCTTACCCAATACCTGAAAACAACTAGTACCTTAATAACTATTAATAAACAGCAAATAAGGACTTTGAGGCATGCTGGTTTGTAAATATTAAGAATTTAGCCCTAAAATAAAGTGTGACCAAAGTGTTTATATTTATGTTTAGCTGTGAATTAGATGAGGAATTCTTATAAAGGACAACTAAAAATATCTGCAACTCCAGCTCAGTTCTTTAGAAATAACATGATAGTAGTAAGTGGTGTGATGTTGTGTGTGTTTCTGCAGTGTGTGTGCTGTATGAGGAGTGTTGTGTTGGGGGTTTTCTTCAGTGTCGTGTGTGTGTGTTATATTACTGATGTATAGTGACCGGTGTTGTGTGTTTCTTCAGTGTGTGTGTGTGTGTGTGCTGGTATGAGGAGTGTTGTGCTGGTGTTTTTCCTCAGTGCGATGGCTGCAGTGGTTCAGGGCTCGTGTCCTCATGTGTGTTCGTGCTCTGCTGGTGTTGTGGACTGCAGTAATCGTGCTCTCACCACCGCCACGCTACCCTCGTCCTTTCCAGCGTCCACCACTGAGCTCCTGCTAAATGAAAACCACCTAACGGCTCTGCCCACCGGCCTGCTGGACGCTCTGCCCGCCCTGCGCCGCGTCGCCCTGCACGGAAACTCCTGGGCCTGCGACTGCGCCATTCTTTACCTGAGGGGCTGGATGCTGAAACGTGGCAGCGACCCGTCTATGCGGTGAGCTAGTGTTTTAGTTAACTGAAACAAATCTATTCGTTTAAAAATAATGAACTGAAATAAAATAAAATGTCCATAATAAATAAAAAAACACTACATAAAATTAACTGAAGTCAATGAATTTCATTTAATTGAAATAAAATAATAATAATATTTAGCAAACATTTATTACTTAAGTAAACCAGTAGATTATTTTAATGAACCAAAACAGTAACTAAAATCATTGGTCAAAACATATTTTATTTTTAGTTAGCTAAAATAAAATAAAATATTCACAATAAATTAATTAATTAACATGTTTACACTATTAAATTAATTTAAAAAAATTCACAAAAACACATTCTGTGCGGTGAGCAAAGAGTATTTTAATAAAGCAAAACTGAAACTGAAACTACTGGTCAAAAATACTTTAACAAATACAAGAAAATATCCTTAATAAATCAAAAACTAACACTAAATTAAACTAAAAACATTGTTTTCTTTTTTCAGCTTAGTCCCTTTATTTAACCGGGGCCACCACAGTGGAATGAACCACCAACTTATCCAGCACATGTTTCATGCAGCGGATAACCCTCAGCTGCAATCCATCTCTAGGAAACAGCCATACACACTCATTCACTACGGGCAATTTTAGCCTACCCAATTCACCTGTACCACATGTCTTTGGACTGTGGGGGAAACCCAGAGGAAACCCACACGAACGCAGGGAGAACATGCAAACTCCACACAGAAACTGACCCAGCCATGGCTCGAACCAGTGACCTTGTTGCTGTGAGGTGACAGCACTACCTACTGCACCACTGCGTGGCCAAAACTAAAAACATTAACTGAAAAAATTATTTAAATAAAATATTAATAATTAACAAACATACAAGTCGTCTCAGTGGTTAGCACTCTCACCTCACAGCAAGAAGTTTGCTGGTTTGAGTCCTGGCTGGATCAGTTGGCATTTCTGTGTGGAGTTTGCATGTTGTCCCCGTGTTGGGGGTGGGTTTTCTCCGGGTGCTCCAGTTTCCCCCACAGTTTAAACACATGCGCTATAGGCAAATTGAATAAACTAAATTGTCTGAAGTGTATGTGTGTGTGTGTGTGTGTGAATGAGAGTGTATGGGTGTTTCCCAGTGCTGGGTTGCAGTTAAAAGGGCATCCGCTGCGTAAAACATATGCTGGAAAAGTTGGTGGTTCATTCTGCTTTTGTTACCCCTGATAGATAAAGGACTAAGCCGAAGGAAAATGAATGAATGAATGAATGAATCGTTTTCAGAATTAATAAACACATTCAAGGGTAAAAATGTGACAGAGCAGCAACACATCTATATAGTGAGCATGATTACTTTAGTCAACCACAACTAAAACTATCAGTCAAAAATTATTTTGTTAACTGATGTAAAATAAAATATCCATTATAAATGAAAAACTAACACTAAATCAAGCTAACAACAGTCTTGTATACTGAATATATATATATATATATATATATATATATATATATATATATATATATATATATATGCAGTTGAAGTAAGAATTATTAATTATTACCCTTTGATATTTTTTCTTTTTAAATAATTCCCAAATGATGTTTAACAGAACAAGGATATTTTCACAGTATGTCTGATAATATTTTTTTCTTCTGAAGAAAGACTTAATTGTTTCATTTCAGCTAGAATAAAAGCAGTTTCAAATTTTTTAAACACCATTTTGAGGACAATATTATTAGCCCCTTTAAGCTATATTATTTCGATAGTCTACAGAACAAACTTCGTTATACAAAACTTGCCTAATTACCCTAACCTGCCTAATTAACCTAGTTAAGCCTTTAAATGTCACTTTAAGCTGTATAGAAGTGTCTTGAAAAATATCTAGTCAATTATTATGTGCTGTCATCATGGCAAAGATCAAATAAATCAGTTATTAGAGGTGAGTTATTAAAACTATTATGATTAGAAATGTGTTAAAGAAATCTTCCCTCCGTTAAACAGAAATTGGAGAAATTTACCACGGACTAATAATTGTGTGTGTGTGTGCGTGCGTGCGTGCATGCGTGCTGCGTGCGTGCGTGAGTGAGTGCGTGCGTGCGTGCATATGCGCGTGTATGTATGTGTATAGTGCTCAGTATACACCCAAATTGATATGTTATAGAAAAAAAATAAATACAAATTAAAAACAAGAGGAAACATCAAAAGAAGCAAAGAAATTGAAAAATGTTGTTGGTTTTCATTTTTTCTGCAATATTTTGCTTGAATTTAAGTGTATCATCTTTCAATTTTTTTATATGTTTGGTGACTAAATTATTATTTTAATAAATATATCTGTTTAATAAATCTGCTTTGTTTAAATGCACCAAAATACATAGCCTATATTCGCTGAGAAATGGATAAAAATATTCATTTTCAAAATGGGCTGTACTCAATTATGCTGAGCACTGTATGTGCACCTCTCAAGCTGAAATCATGGCAGATTACAGTCCGCTTACAGAACATGCATTGTCAAATTAGAACAAATTTCTGAAGAGTAAATAAATGTAGAAATGTAGCACGCTAGGGACACCTGCATGTTAAAATCTGCAACTACAACAAGATTAACAAAAACTGAAACCTGTGCATCATCACAACCTGTGACAAACTGCAAGCTTTCTATCCATCTATATTTATATATATATATATATATATATATATATATATATATATATATATATATATATATATATATATAAAGGTTTTGAATCTTCTGATTGAGAATTTTGTCACTGTTTTGGAGCACACTAGCTCATAGATAGCCTTAAGACTTACATACTGAAACTAACATCTAAAAAAACATTATTTTAATTTCATGGCACCTTTAAAATGTGTTTCAGGAACGTGTCGTGCAGTTCTCCTGCTCACCTGCGGGGGCGCCTGATCGTGTATCTGCCGGAGCAGGAGCTGCTGGACTCGTGTCGGTACTGGCTGTGTAATTTAGCTCTGGCGTCTCAGATCAGCCTGTTGGTCTTCATTGGCGTTCAGGCGCTCCTGTTGGCTTCCGTCATCTTCTTCCTACGCCGGTTTGAGCGGCTCACCGAGGAGGCACAGCGTACAGCAGCCGAGAGCTTCACGGCAGAGGAAAACGCGGATCACAATAGCGAATACGTCATGCTGAAGGACAGGAGCATGTAGAGCTGCGGTCACTGCGTATCGCATATAATTATAATAATGTATAAGTGTCCATTTTACATTCATTTCCTTTTTATTGCATGATACTTTTCCAAAATACTTAGAGTTGTAAGTTAAAGGGATAGTTCACCCAAAATTAAAGTACAAATCAAATCAAAACTAACCATTTTGTTAGCTTACATTGCTGGTTTTGTGTTGAACTGAATTCATCTGTGCATGTCATCAGGGGCGCAACTACACATTTACTGAGGGGTATGCGGGTTCAAATTTTGTGTGTTATATTAATTAATTAATAATAAATGAAGACAAATTTTCAGATCAATCTTATAACTTTTGACATTATGTATGATTTGACAGTTTATTTAGATAAAAATAAAAACAAATCTAAACAGTTACATCTACATGAACACTTTCGGCTGTGGGACTGCATGCTATTGTGTTAAATGATTTTGAATTAAACAATAACAATATTATATTCGTTTAAAATGCAAAATAATGTTTTTTAACAAAACATATTTATTTTTATTATTTTTAATAAGGATAATTTTAAAAATAGTTTTGGCACAACGGCGCCCCCCATGTGTGGCGCCCCTATGCGCCGCATATACTGCATACCCCCTTGTTGCGCCACTGCATGTCATTAAGGGAAATACATTGTTTGCCCTTTTAATCTAAAGATTGAATTATGAAAATGCACTTCCTGTTTGTTTTGAGGTAAGTTCACACTAGATGCAGTATGCGCAAATAAATCGTGCTATACATGCATGAATAGACGCCTGAAGATTTTGAGTTTACTCGTTGCATTCAAGCATCAAATTCGCACGTGAAATTCACTTCACAGTAGACGCAGATTCCCGCTATGGGCAGGGCTTCTGTCTGCCCGGTGACTTTAGCTTCATAGCTAATGGCTAACATGGATTTTATTGAGGGAGTAGCTGTGCTTATGTGATTTAGGGAATTTGAAAAACAGCGTTAATTCGTTCGGCACTGTGTCTGAGTCCACTAGATCCTTTCAGAGGTGCACCCAGCTCTGTGAGTTCATTAACTCTTCCAGAAACTTAACCTGGATGATGGAGGCTTTCAGCGGGGCTTTTGACTGAACTGAGCCCAGTTTGATGAGCTGTTGTCTGGCGTCGGCAGGAGGATTTCCACTCGGGACACCAACTGCAGGCGCTACGTCATAATAAAGTCCCATTAAGGCAAGTCATTTCACTCGGTGGCCATCTTTAAAACGCCTCTTGGCAGGCACGTGCACACATAGGGCTCAACCTGTGCAGTGAACATGGTCTTTTTAGTCTTGGATAGCTAGTGCCCTTCCAAAACGATCAAAAGTGCTCCCGCGACACACCCTCCCTCCCGCCCTTCAGTAGGCGTGCGACAACACCACTCTTGAGTACCCGTTCTTCGGAATATCTTGTTTTGTTTTCAACAGAAGAAAGAAACTCGTGAAAGTTTAGAACAGCTTGAATGCGAGTATAATAATTATTCATTTTTAGGGTGAACTATCCCTTTCATGGAGTTTAGACTGTTTACTGTAAATTACCCTAGTTGGGGATTGAAAATTAGACTGAAATTAATGTCTTTTGTAAAATTAAGCTCTTATCTAAATTGTTGATCCACTGGTCACAATTAATTAAAGTATTTTGCTGTGTATTTACTGATAAATGTGTTTTAATTATTATTTATTAATATATTCTTTTCTTTATATTATATTATATTATATTATATTATATTATATTATATTATATTATATTATATTATATTATAACAACAATAATAAAAAGGGTTTTTATTGATAGAAATGTTCAGAATTATTATTAGAACTAGGCTATATTATATTATATTATATTATATTACATTACATTATATTATATTATTATATTTTATTATATTATTATATTTTATTATATTGTATTGTATTTTATTTTATTGTATTATATTTCATTATATATTTTTATTATATTATTATATTTTTATATTATATTTTAATATAGTATGTTAAATTATATTGTATTATAACAACAACAATAATAAGGGTTTTTATTGATAGTAATGTTCAGAATTATTATTAGAACTAGGCTATATTATACTATACTATATTATATTACATTATATTATATTATATTACATTACATTACAGTGCTCACCAAAACTTAATTTATTTAATCATTAAACATTCATTCATTTATTTTCATTTGGCTTAGTGCTTTTATTCATCAGGGGTTGCCACAGTGGAATGAACCACCAACTTATCCATGTTTTACACAGCAAATGCACTTCCAGCTGCAACCCAGTACTGGGAAACACCTATACACTCATATTCCCACACTCATACACTATTGCCACTATTTAGTTTATTCAATTCCCTTATACCACATGTGTTTGGACTGTGGAAGAAACCGGAGCACCCGGAGGAAACCCACAACAACACAGAGAGAAAATGCAAACTCCACACAGAAATGCCAAGAAGCCAAGCCGGGGCTCAAACCAACGACCTTCTTGCTAACCACTGAGCCACCGTACCACATCATTAGAACGGTAATGTCAAATATTGTAATTTATTGTTACAACTGTTAGACTAGGAACTGAAGTAGGTTACATTTATATTGTGACAGTTTTGTGTAATATGGGAGAAGAAGAACCAAGTATCAACCAAAATACTGCCAAAAAGGGAATAATATAATATACAAAAATAAACAGAAAAAAGTAATAATACCTCGTTTAAAAATAATGCTTAAACCAGCTAAGATGGTTTAAGCTGGTCGATCAGCCTGGTTTTATAAGGGTTTTGGCCATTTCCAGCCTGGTCTTAGCTGGTCAGGCTGGGAGATGACCAGCTAAAACCAGCTAGAGCAGCCTTGATATGCTACGAGTCCTGCCAAAAATCTGCTATTTCCAGCTTAAACTTGTTGGTTTTAGCTGGAAACCAGCTTGGACATGGTCAAAACCCCTCTAAAACGAGGACGACCAGCTAAAACCAGCCAACTAGCTTAGGCTGGTTCAAGCTGGATTTAATATAGATTTTTAATAACAAAAGAATCAAAAAACAATAAACCCAGCAGGGGAAGAGGACAAAAGTGGCGCTGAAAGAAAAGAAAATAACAAAAAAAAATATTTAAAATTGTGATAAAACGGGAACAACTTAAGTTTATTTTACATCTGGCAAAAATAAATATCAAAAATCTCTTCTTTAAACTAATTTAAATGTGGCAAGTCAACAAAACACAAGACCTGTTTCTCTTTGTTAAATGATGATAAAATGGTACATACGTATTTTACTGACGCTTTAATAAAATAAGCGGTATTTATGAACATAAGACGCTTGATTCAAAAGCTTTAACAAATTAATTATTAAATCTACCTATTCAAAGTTCACTTGAAAAGTTTCTCTTAGCGAAAGTTAAAAAAAAGGATGAAACCCGGAACCTTTTATCGGACATCAGCTCGCCGGTTCCATTTAACAGCTGCACAATATTACTACAGGATCAACACGTGAGTTTTTTCCCCTGAATCTTTTACTGTTTGAGACATTGAAATGAATTAATCTAACGTATTTTAATGCAAAATAACTGCCGGGGTGATCCCTAACACTATCGTGGATATTTAATTATTAAAAGTTGCCCAGAGTCAGCGATAGTGTAGTTTTTGATGAATGTCAGCCAGGCAGCTGATCTCGAGGTGTGTAAACATTGACATCCAGCAACACACACGAACACTTATAACATGGTCCGTGTGTTTGATAGTATAACACCCAACATATTTATATAAGATAAAACTAGAGGTTAAATTTTGAATTAGTTATTAACAATGCTCGCTAGAACGTGACAGAAATAATTGTTCAGTGACATTGGGCTAAAGTTGGTTTTATATTCGCATTTTCTCCTTAATAATTCTAAATAGTGAAGTCATATTAGTACTATCAAAGTACAACATTTTTCACGGTCAAATAAACAGTGCTAATGTTGTTTTGAAGTCATACTTGCGTGCGATTTATATACAAAATAGCGTGGTAAACAATGTAAGGACCGTTTTACTACCTGTCACTGTTAAAATATGATGTGAATGTGTGAATATAAAGCCAACTTAACCTCAGTTTCAGTAACGCGTTCTTCTGTCATGCAGCATTGTGGTTTTTAAACAGACACAACAATTATTTGCTTCATAATTTGTGCACTTAATTTGAGCAGTTTCTTCTGTAAGTGAGCTCTTTCGTGTTGTGGACAGACTCTGACTCTACTGCAGATCTCCGTGTTTGGATGTGAAGAGTTGGCCATGGGCAGATTGAGAAAGAAACACAACTGGAAAGGCAGACAGCAGAGCACATCTGTGCAGACAGCAGCTGCAGACCGACAGACCAACGTGCAGGTGGAGATACAAGGTAAGATGCTCCTTTTCCTAAAGGGACAGTTCACCTAAAACCTCTTCGTTTACTCAACACCAGGGCTCGACATTAACTTTTTTGATCACCAGCCACTGTGGCTAGGAGATTTCCAATGTTACTAGCCACTTGCCATTTTTACTAGCCACATTTGTTGTTTGGAAAATATATTTTATATTAATAAATGTGACTTTGACATGCTAAAATGACTTGATTTAGATGTTGTGTTGTCCACATGCCTCCTCATTCATTTTTTGTGTGTGTGTTGTGTATGAGCTTGCTCAGTGTGCATGAGCAAATCGGTTGTGTCGCATTGCAGTTAGTTTTTATTTCACATGACTTTTTAGAATTTATCTCTGACCACACCAAAAAGAAATAATCCTTTTTAGCCACACATTTTAAATGTGTCCAAACAAGCAACATATAGCTGCATACAAGCACTTTTTATTCAACAAAACTTTTCTTTTCTTTTTTTAAAGATTGACATTTAAAAATAACTGTTGTCATGTATCTAAAATATGCACAGTAATCTGTTCTGGCTAAAGGTCCCACATCAGCAGTTACTACACATAAATGAGGAGTTAAAGGTGCAGTAGGTGATCTGCCAAAATGCTAACCGCTTAGCATGTTATCTTTGTATGGTGGGGAGGGACTGTGATTTAAAGCCACACCCCCTGAAATCGCGAGCGCGCACCGCATCACAATAGCAGACAGACAACCCACTAGTTCATGTCATTCGCCAGTTAGTTAGTGCCAGCGCCGTGCAGGAATTACATGAAATACTTAGCCACACTTACATGCTATTTCAGAGCGAATATTCAGAGTAGCGGTAAACAGTATAGAAAGGCTGTCATTGTTCAAAAATGACCCAATGTGAATATAAAAGCAACTTCAGCTCAGTAAAGCAGGCTAGGCGGAATAGCGCTATTTACTGGTGTTTTTTTTCTAAACTAAATATAAATTTACATTACAGATGCTGTCAAAGAACCTTATGAAACTGAAAATAATCACATCAATCTTTCACCGGGAGATTTCAGTGGCTGAACAACACGTCTGTGCATATAAGTCATTCATAACAGAACACAATCTAACATAATATAGTTTCAAAACAGATCATTACCTGTCTAACAGTGATACTTCAGCCATCGTTCAGTTACGATCTTATTGCCACATTAGATCGTTATGATAACATAATATATGCCTTCAGTGATTTCCTAAAGATGAATTCCAAAATATAGCACAACTGGAATCACTACAGCAGTCGCGATCGTCTGATCTCATATGAAGCAGGAGATCGTGATGACATCTAATGACGTGTGCAGGTGCTGTAGTGCTGTCCCATTTCTTAGGGGTAAATTTTGAAGCCCTTCCCCTTCATGCTCGGTTTTAAGGGCCAAGGGGAAGGGCAAGGGGTAGTCACGATACTGGAATTCGGTACCAATTGATACTGAAATTTTAAAAACATCCATTTCCTACTAACATTTGAGCACTGTTGAGCGTGTTATTAAAGGGCCATGAAACCCCCTCGTTTCAGCACCTCTACTTTGGAAAAAGTCAGAAAAGTGGGCGTGCCCAGCTCTGTTTAGGGGGGAGTGTCAGAGGAACTAAAGTGGGACATGGACATCTGTAGTTGAATTATTTGCCAAATTATTAAATGTTGGACTTTAACTGCAGTTTGGCTCTTTCATTCAGGGAATTCATTAATGCCCCTCGCGACAAACGCGATATTTGATTCGAGGAACTGCTCTAAGCGTGTATTTTTCATGCAATGTTTGATACTGTACGGCGAATGAGAGAAAAAAAAACTCAGCATTTCCCGGAAACTTAGATGCACACGGCAGGTAGCGTCAGAAAGCCGCGCGTGTTATTCCGGTCACAAGGTGCTATGTTTGCACTCAGTGCAATAGTTAACTTAATTCGATACGAACAAACTGAATAAACAAAGAGCACTGGTCGCTCACTTACCAAATCTGTAGAGACAGGACAATCACCAGCAACTAGAGCCGCGTCTTTATTAAGAGGAGACTAACGTTACAAGCGAATCCGGATTTCAGCGTTTGCAGATGAGAACAGCTCTCAGGTAAACAATGTTCCTCCTTAGACACGTAAGTTATTGTTGTCGAGCGTCGCGTACACTGTTAATCCACACGTGACTCCAGCTCCGCTCTCACAGAGAGAAAATGAAAACGAAACTTAATGGCAGCAAACTATAAAAGTAACTTCACGCTTGTTTTGCCAACACAACGTGGCGTCTCTGTCGTCTAAACACTGTGACAGTAATGAATATTAATGAAGCTGCACAATAGAGCGCGCTGATTGGTTTGAACCAAGCCTTACTCATGCATTAATGCATTACACTGTAAGACGTAATAAGACTCACTCTGGCACAGACGCCCAGTCTGCACGCTGGAATACACGCTATTATCTCATGACCGTGACGCAGCTTCAAAAATTCGTTTCAAACCGGAAGTACGAATTTGCTTGAAATAACGCAAAAACAACCAATTTACACTTTTTAGTGAAATATAGGTGTCCTAATAGTGTTTTTAGCAGTGTGGGACACATAAACGACTGTCAACAGCTCAAAAAATGTGTTTTGGTGTTTCGTGACCCTTTAAACAGCGATGATTTGGCATTGTGTTCACGTGCGCAACAGAAAATGATTATGGTTGGCCTGGAAGGTCATCAGTTCACTGAGCTCACCACTGTTTACTGCAAGTAACCACAGATACAGGGACACTGGAGCATTTCAAAGTCACGCCGATCAGCTGGTTTGTCTATAATCTGAGATACGAGCGATTCGCTGATGAATTGCCGCTTAAAAACGCTCCAGTGTCCCTTTATCTGTCATTAGACTCCTTAAACAACGGTGAGTTCGGTGAATTGATGACCTTCACGGCCAATCACAGTCATTGTGTTTTGTGATTCTGTACAGATGGAGCTGTGCTGAAAGGAGTGGATGACTGTAATGCTCTGGTTCTGCCCGCCACCAAAACCAAGAAACAGAAAGTAGAGCGGCCTGTAACCAAGAAAAAAGCCCTGACAAAGAAACAGAGGAAGAACCTGGAGAAAGTTCTGGAGCAGAAAGACAAGAAAGCACATGTAAGGAAAAGGCTAGTTTTTAACAGAAGACTGCACTCCAGGCCAGTTTTTAGCAGTAGGTAATGATTTAGGCTAGTTTTTAGCAGTAGGTAGTGCTTTAGGCTAGTTTTTAACAGAAGACTGCACTCCAGGCTAGTTTTTAGCAGTAAGTGGTGCTTTAGGCTAGTTTTTAACAGAAGACTGCATTCCAAGCTAGTTTTTAGCAGTAGGTAATGATTTAGGCTAGTTTTTAGCAGTAAGTGGTGCTTTAGGCTAGTTTTTAACAGCAGGCAGTGCTCTAGGCTAGGTTTTAGCAGTAGGTAGTGCTTTAGGCTAGTTTTTAGCAGTAAGTGGTGCTTTAGGCTAGTTTTTAACAGAAGACTGCATTCCAAGCTAGTTTTTAGCAGTAGGTAATGATTTAGGCTAGTTTTTAGCAGTAAGTGGTGCTTTAGGCTAGTTTTTAACAGAAGACTGCATTCCAAGCTAGTTTTTAGCAGTAGGTAATGATTTAGGCTAGTTTTTAGCAGTAAGTGGTGCTTTAGGCTAGTTTTTAACAGAAGACTGCACTCCAGTCTAGTTTTTAGCAGTAGGGAGTGCTTTAGGCTAGTTTTTAACAGCAGGCGGTGCTCTAGGCTAGGTTTTAGCAGTAGGTAGTGCTTTAGGCTAGTTTTTAACAGAAGACTGCACTCCAGTCTAGTTTTTAGCAGTAGGTAGTGCTTTAGGCTAGTTTTTAACAGCAGGCGGTGCACTAGGCTAGGTTTTAGCTGTAGGTTGTGGTTTAGGCTAGTTTTTAACAGCAGGCGGTGCTCTAGGCTAGGTTTTTGCAGTAGGTAGTGCTTTAGGCTAGTTTTTAACAGCAGGCGGTGCTCTAGGCTAGGTTTTTGCAGTAGGTAGTGCTTTAGGCTAGTTTTTAACAGCAGGCAGTGCACTAGGCTAGGTTTTAGCTGTAGGTTGTGGTTTAGGCTAGTTTTTAACAGAAGACTGCACTCCAGTCTAGTTTTTAGCAGTAGGTAGTGCTTTAGGCTAGTTTTTAACAGCAGGCGGTGCTCTAGGCTAGGTTTTTGCAGTAGGTAGTGCTTTAGGCTAGTTTTTAACAGCAGGCGGTGCACTAGGCTAGGTTTTAGCTTTAGGTTGTGGTTTAGGCTAGTTTTTAACAGCAGGCGGTGCTCTAGGCTAGGTTTTAGCAGTAGGTATTGCTTTAGGCTAGTTTTTAACAGCAGGCGGTGCACTAGGCTAGGTTTTAGCTTTAGGTTGTGGTTTAGGCTAGTTTTTAACAGCAGGCGGTGCTCTAGGCTAGGTTTTTGCAGTAGGTAGTGCTTTAGGCTAGTTTTTAACAGCAGGCGGTGCACTAGGCTAGGTTTTAGCTGTAGGTTGTGGTTTAGGCTAGTTTTTAACAGAAGACTGCACTCCAGTCTAGTTTTTAGCAGTAGGGAGTGCTTTAGGCTAGTTTTTAACAGCAGGCGGTGCACTAGGCTAGGTTTTAGCAGTAGGGAGTGCTTTAGGGTAGTTTTTAACAGCAGGCGGTGCACTAGGCTAGGTTTTAGCAGTAGGGAGTGCTTTAGGGTAGTTTTTAACAGCAGGTGGTGCCTTAGGCTAGGTTTTAGCAGTAGGTAGTGCTTTAAGCTAGTTTTTAACAGCAGGCGGTGCACTAGGCTAGGTTTTAGCAGTAGGGAGTGCTTTAGGGTAGTTTTTAACAGCAGGCGGTGCTCTAGGCTAGGTTTTAGCAGTAGGGAGTGCTTTAGGGTAGTTTTTAACAGCAGGCGGTGCTCTAGGCTAGGTTTTAGCAGTAGGTTGTGCTTTAAGCTAGTTTTTAACAGCAGGCGGTGCTCTAGGCTAGGTTTTAGCAGTAGGTTGTGCTTTAAGCTAGTTTTTAACAGCAGGCGGTGCTCTAGGCTAGGGGTTCTTAACCTTTTTTACTTTAGGGCCCACTTCTTTGTCCGATCTATATATATGTATGTATATTACATTTGTTGTGCCGTTTTATTCTATTATCAGCATTTAATAAATAAATATATAATTTTATTTAAATTTAATTGTAAAACTATTATAATTTTCTTATAATAACTATACAATTATAGTTTTGTATATTTAAAAAAACATACACACATTCAAAGAGAACCACAGGTCAATAGGGAGATTGCAAAATACCAGCTTCTGCTTTAAACTGGACTGACTAAATATCTACTGTTGAATCTATTAAAAGATATACAGACAAATGTAAAATACAGTAAAACACCCTAAATCTGTCGATCTGATGGGGGATGAGTTTGCAGCTGGATATTATTGGGAGATCACTGACAGGAAAAGTGAAGCTCATATGCAAGTTTATTTTACGTTCTATGGCAGAAACACCATTGAGCTTCGCTAGATCCTGTATGGGCGCACGTCTGTTAAAAACACTCACAGGACATTAATTTGGACAACTCTGCGGATATATTAAATAGTTCACACAAAAATACACAGAGAGACTTTCACTTCACGCCTAACGTTAGTTTGTGAATGAACAGACTTGCATGTACTAGCTGCAGACGTGATCATGAGGCTGTTTTTGCGCCTAGTTGGAAGTAATTCATCAGAGAACAGGAGAAAGTATTACTTGATCATTTTAATATCTTTCGGATGAGACGTTAAACCGAGGTCCTGACTCTCTGTGGTCATTAAAAATCCCATGGCACTTCTCGTGAAAGAGCAGGGGTGTAACCCCGGTGTCCGGGCCAAAGTCCCTCTATCGGCCCTTACGATCATGGCCTCCCAATCATCCCCTTCCACCGAATTGGCTCTATCACTGTCTCTCCACTCCACCAATAGCTGGTGTGTGGTGAGCGCACTGGCGCCGTTGTCCTGTGGCTGCCGTTGCATCATCCAAGTGAATGCTGCACACTGGTGGTGGTGTGGAGAGACCCCCCCTCATGATTGTAAAGCGCTTTGGGTCTATGGCCATACACATTAAATGCGCTATATAAATACACATGACATTACAATATGGCATATTTAAAAAAAATGATAGTATAATATTGAGTTAATTTTAAGCTTGCGGCCCACCTACAGGATCGCTGTGGCCCACTGGTAGAGAATCCTTGATCTAGGCTAGTGTGTTAACAGCAGACAGTATTCTACATTAGTTTTTAACAGGAGATGGCGTTTTAGACTAATTTATAGTTTCATAAAACTTATACAATACATTTTTAGCTTAACAAGCTTTACAGATCAAGCCATATTCTACTTGTCTCCAATTCGTTATAAATACCACTCAAGTGTTCATAGTTAGCTGTGTTTATATTAAAACTTTTAAAAACTAGCCTAGAGCTGTGTCTGCTGTTAAACATTAGCGTAGAGCGCCACCTGCAGTTAAAAACTAAACTCAGAATCTATTTAAGAGAGAATGGCAATGCATTTTGAGAGTCAGACTTTTCATTTTCAAAGTTTTAAGCGTTTCTGTTTGTTGGTTTTGTGTTTCTCAATCTCCACAGAGGGCAGAAGTATTATCTAAGCTAGCTGAGGTTCAGCTGCCCGAGGCGGAGCTCAAACTTCTGTACACCACCGCTAAACTGGGCACTGGGGGAAAACTCTACCACATCAAAGAGTAAGACGTCAAGTTCTACAAGATCGCCTTAAGGGGACAGTTCACCCAAAAATACTATTTCTGCCATCATTTACTTACGCTTCACTTTTTCCAAATGTCTGTAAAGGTGCAGTAGGTGATTGTCTTCAGAAGCATTTGTTGCTGTGCTGGTTGAAAGTCTCTTCACAGTCTAATAGTAATGATTACAGTAAATGATCTAAATGTATTTATATGTATTTTTATATTTTTTTATACTAAAAAATGTTTATCCAATTAAATAGAGTCGGACCGACATCTCCCATAATTTTTTTTTAAGTAGCCCAATCTGTCTGTCAGCAAATGCAGATTTGAACAACTGCGCAGCCTTTTGTACGCATCTCCGCTGCGCGTTCACGAGAGAGAGCATGCGCGCGCGATCGGTAAAAACCTGCTGAATCAAAACTTTTTAAAAACCTAAATCAATATTGGAGTTTGCACGCTGGAGAAAGCATGACACAATGTCTGAAGGATTTCTCTCAGACAGGTAATGTTCTGATTTAAAACTGTTTTAGCTTCATGCAAAGCTGATGTAACTTTAGATGTTGTTGTTACAAACGGGTTATATCTTCAGCCACTAAAATCTTCCAGTGAAAGATTGATAAGACTATTTTCAGTTTCATAAAGTCCTTTTACAGCATTGATGATGTAGATTTTAATTGGTTTAACAGCAAAACAAGAGTAAATAGCGCTATTCCGCCTAGTCTTCCCTATATTGTTTACCATGCAACTTTAAATATTCACTCTGAAATCGCATGTCAGTTTGGCTTGCATGCCGCCGGACAAGCACTAGTCACTTTTAACACATGAGAGAGGGTTCTTTTGCTGTGCTCGTGTTAAAGGAGGCGCGGCTCTAGACGGCAGGGGAGGGACTGTGATTCAGAGATTTATGCTAAGCTGTTAAGCCTGATTTATACTTCTGCGTCAGGTGACCGGCGTAACCCACAGCGCATGCAATGCGCGTGGCTGTGCATTTATACTTCTGCGCGCTGTCTCTGTGGGTCTGCATTAACACTTCCGAAACACTAGTTGGCAGTGAGGTGTAAATGTTCCTCTGTGTCGAGTTTCTTCGCTGCTTTATTGCTTTTCCTGAACACTTCCGGGATGTACAAGTGGCTCAAACTCGCTCATTTTGAGGGAGGAACCGGCGGACGTGCAACAACTTTAACTATGAGGTAAACACAAAACAAAACTTTCCATCCGAAGCTCCTTCACGGGACTCCACACTTGTAAACAATCGCTCGCGCCATTCGCACGGCTCTCGGTCCCGCCCAGACTCGTCAGCGCTACCAAGCCGACCAATCACAGAGCTTACGCTACGCGTCTTTGGGACGTGTAGTTACATTTTTTGAGAGGTGCACGTCAGTGACGGCCACGGCCACGGCGAAGGGCTATGCGTCAGCGCCGTAGCATACGCCGGCGTTTGACGCAGAAGTATAAATCAGCCTTTAGCATTGTGGAAGATCACCTACTGCACCTGTAAGTGTCTTTCGTCTGTTGAACACAAAAGAAGATGTTTAAAGAATGTTGGAAACCTGTAACCATTGACTTCCATTGTATTAGTTTTTTCTGCTGTTGATTGTCAATGGCTACCAGTTTTCTTTGAAACATCTATTGTGTTCAACAGAAAAAATTAAATCCATAAGGTTAAAACGGAGGTGAGTAACTGGTTAGTAAATGTAGATTTTTTGGTTAGCTATCCCTTTAAAGGCTGATTTATACTTCTGCGCCAAGCGCACGCGTATGCTACGGCGCAGCCTACGCATTGACGCAAAGCCCTACGATGTGGCCGTCGGCGTTCCTGACGTGCACCTCTCAAAAAAAGTAACTACACGTCGCAACGACACGTAGCGCAAGCTCTGTGATTGGTCAGCTTGGTAGCGCTGACGAATCAGGGTGAGCCCGATGGAACCATTGTTTACAAGTGTGGAGTCCTGTGAAGGAGCTCCAGATGGAAAGTTTTGTTTTGTGTTTACCTCATAGTTAAAGTTGTTGCACGTCCGCCGGTTCCTGCCTCAAAATGAGCGAGTTTGAGCCACTTGTACATTCAGGAAGTGTTCAGAAAAACAAAACAGCAGCGAAAAAACTCGACACAGAGGAACATTAACACCTCACTGCCAACTAGCGTTTCTGAAGTGTTAATGCAGACCAACAGAGACAGCGTGCAGAAGTATAAATGCATAGCTATGTGGGTTGCATGCGCTGTGGGTCATGCCGATCACTTGACGCAGAAGTATAAACCAGGCTTAAGACTGGTGGTGAGTACTTTATAAGAAATTCTGGTTTGTGTGTTTTTTGCTGTGTTCTTGCAGATCTGTGAATGAAGGTCAGGATGGAGGTTCATCTTCGGTCAAGATCAGCAGTTTGAGCGGTGCAAACAGGAAGAGAAGAAGAGAAGCGGATGAAGAGGAGGAGGAAAATGAATCAGAGATGTCTGAGTCCTCTGAGGATGATGATGATAGTGAGGAATCCGACTCATCTGAGGAAGAGAAGGAGAAAATCTCTGAGGAAAAACACACAGAAGAGCAGCAGCAGGTAGGAATGGGTGACGGGATGATAACATTGGATAAAAATAACACAGTTTCATGGGATTGTGATAACTGCTCTAAAAAAAAATTTTTTTAAACATTTTTTAGTAAAAAACTACTAATTTCCCCCCATTGAACACAATATACTGTATTTTTTGATTCACAATTTACATTTATAATGTTTTGGAACAGTAAACATGTCAGGCTAAATAAGTCATATGAATCATTGACTTCTGCTAGGTTCATTAGTTTACAAAACATAAAAAAACTTTACCTTAGAAACAATATAACACAGTGGTTCTCAAACTGTGGTACGTGTACCACTAGTGGTACGGAGGCTTCCTTCTAGTGGTACGGAGGCTTCCTTCTAGTGGTACACGGAGAAATGAAATATGTCATATACATGCTACACACATTTCAAAATGTATCAAAAATTATGTATAAAATATGTCATATATGACATATAGCCTATATTTCTGAGGTAATCTGCCACGTTATTTTTAACTGTGCAGAGTTGTAGCTGCTTTACTGGGCCAACTGCTACTGTATTTCAATGCTGCTCATTTTGGTGGTACTTGGAGAGACAGTTTTTTTCCGAGGTGGTACTTCATGAAAAAAGTTTGAGAACCACTGATATAACAGATTTGATTATGCGATCATAAAACTTTTCCAAACTGCTGCAAACATTAAAACCAATTCTCATCTCATGCCTAGCAGCAGGTGCTGAAAGAGGAGACAAAACCGAAAGAGGCAGACATGAAAGAAGAGAAGAAAGCGGAAACATGGACTAAGGAAGACTGTAAACCTGCAGTTTTCATCCCAGTGGAACGACTGCCAGAGATTCAGGTATAGAAATATAGTGTGTGTGTGTGTGTGTGTGTGTGTGTGCGTGCGTGTGTGTCTGTGTGTGTGTGTGTGTGTGTGTCCGTGTGTGTGTGTGTCCGTGTGTGTGTGTGTCCGTGTGTGTGTGTGTCCGTGTGTGTGTGTGTCCGTGTGTGTGTGTGTCCGTGTGTGTGTGTGTGTCCGTGTGTGTGTGTGTCCGTGTGTGTGTGTGTCCGTGTGTGTGTGTGTCCGTGTGTGTGTGTGTCCCCGTGTCCGTGTGTGTCCGTGTGTGTGTGTGTCCGTGTGTGTCCGTGTGTGTGTGTGTCCGTGTGTGCGTGTGTGTCCGTGTGTGTGTGTGTCCGTGTGTGTGTGTGTGTCCGTGTGTGTGTGTGTCCGTGTGTGTGTGTGTCCGTGTGTGTGTGTGTCCCCGTGTCCGTGTGTGTCCCCGTGTCCGTGTGTCCGTGTGTGTGTGTGTCCGTGTGTGTCCGTGTCCAGATTTTAACTTTTTTATTATCCACAAGTAAGAAAAAAATATTGTGCTTCACCACAGTCTTATTCAACATCATACATACTCCTGATTATTAATAGCAACCTGTTCATATATTCAGGGCTTGAATCTTGGTCACTTTGGCTAGGAGATGTCCAACATTACTAGCCACTCGCCATTTTCACTGGCCACAGTTTTGTTGTTGGAAGAATATATTTTTTTAATGCATAAATTTGACTTTGACATGCTAAAATTACTTGATTTAGATTTTGTGTAACGTCCACATGCATTTAAAGTTTTTGTGTTGTGTATGACCTTGCTCAATGTGCATGAGCAAATGGGTTGTAGTGTAGCACTGCAATTAGTTTTAAAGGGCCATGACACCCCGCACTTTCAGTTCAAGTCTAATGAGACACAAACCGTGAGGAGACGCATCGTTTTATAGTTTACAAAGTTCAAATGCAAAGAAATAAACAGTGATTTAATTCCCTGCTACATTTGTTATTTGTAATTTCATATAGACACAACCACAATTTGTTATCATTATAAACATAATCGTGTATATGAAAACAAAGGTGAATCTTATCTAATCTTATCATGTCACATACAAACAACAAATAACACATACATTCACATCTCTAACACCATTAACCCTGCTCAAATCCCAGTATTCAAAGTTCTAATGGCATTTGATGCACATTTAATCTTAGTTGAGTTACATGAAATGTCTTTTTGAACATTTTTTTGGATGAAAACAATCTTTATTATAGCAATAATTCTTCAGTGCTTCATGTTTAACACTTATTTGATACATTTAATTTCGTTGTCTTTGTGGTGCTCTACCGATTTGAACTACTTGACATACTGTTTGCTTTTATTTAACATGTAACAGTCTATACCCAGAGTATAAAAAAATCATATGATCAATAATTTATGACGACATATGTTTTAGTTAATTGTAACTTATTGAACTAAGTTATTCATGTTCCAACTTAATTTGATTAGTTATGCAAACTCATTTTAATCTAAAGTAAGTTCAAATGACTTATAAGGTTAACTTGAATGGCTTAAAAATTTAAGGCAACCAGTATTTTATTTTACTTTTTTACAGTACATTAACTAGTACATTAACTTTATGCTCATGTTAACTTTATGCTCATTTATGCTTCATTTTCCAAAGTTACCCATCATAGGGTATTTTCACTAGCGATAATTTTGTTGTTGAGAGGATTTATTTATTTGCTTAATTAATTATTTATTTATTTATTATTAATTTAATTAATTAGTTTGCTTAATTAATTATTTAATTTTTGCATGTGAAAGAAACTTGATTTAAAGTAATTTCATTTGATTTAGGTAATTAAAGAACAACAAAAACAACCTCTGACCAGCCAAAGTATGATATACCTGTGGCCTGTTTCAGTAAAGAAGTTCTACCAAATCGGAGTTTAAACTTGAACTCTGAGTTGACTTACCGAGAGATTAACAAATGAGTCTTCAGTTTCAGAAGAGCGAATCTGAGTTAGGTCAATCAACTTGGAGTAGACTAACTCAGGGTTAAGCGTGCACACAGTGACTACTAAAAGGCATTATCAATGGAGCACAAAGGCTTGACATTAACACCCGCCAAATGCGGGTGGATTTCACCTGTGGCGGGTTAGACAGACACCCTTACCAGCCACTTTGGCTGGTTGCAGGCCCGGATTAAGAACTCAGGGGCCCCTGGGCACATTATCTTGTAAGGCCCCCTACCTGGCCGCACCCCTATAGTTGAATTTAAAAAATAAGAATAATATAATAATTTTTAAATAAAATGAATCTATAATTTGTTGCCCACATATTAAAATAAATGATATATAGTACATATGTATTTATAGTCTGCAAAGATTTAAATTATTTTTCAAAGCATTAAATAAAAATACTAATAAAACTACATATATATATATATAATTATTTTTTTTAAAGGGTATTTTAGTGTATTGCTTTTACAAACTTATAAAGCATATTATTGCCATGGCATATAACGCACAATGCTTCTCCAATCCAGTTATATGAATCTGAGTTCTATGAATCTGAGTCTTTCATAATACAAACAAATTTACTGTCTCTCTCCTCCTCTCCCTGTATTTTCTCTACTCTTCTCGTGATGAAGACTTGATTATAAACCTAAAAGTATCCGAAATCACACACACTATACCTCTTCTCTCCCCTCTCTCTCCTCTTCTGGGCCTTTCTCTCTCTCTCTCCCTCTCTCTCTCCCTTTCTGTCTGTCTCTCACACGATGAATCCAGTCCGCGCTGCGCTGCCGTTAGCTTCCTCCGCCTGGTTAATGCTACCTTCTCATCATTTAAAGTTAACGTCGTCTTCTGTACCCTCATTCTCCTGATCACGGGTCTGTTTAAAGAAGGTGTGTATGGAAAATGCCTCAATAAAGATGCCTCCTCTCCTCTTTCTCTCGCGTTTGCTAAATCCACTTGTCCACTCATTTTTGATCTATGACAGATATAACGTTACACTAAAGTCCGCTCAGTTAAGTGCGGGTTATTACAAATCTGACGTTTCCGCACTTGACCAATTACAGCATTCTGTTTAGTTAAAGAAAGAAAGGCAATTTAAATATAATAATAATATTAATATGTTATCGCGATTTTTTTGCTCAGAGGAAATACAGTTGTCTGAGCAATAGAGTTTTTGAAGAGAGGGAGGCGCGGCAGGCGCCTATAATAAGGCTAAACATTATTAAATACCCACGAGACACTTGTGACTTTATATCACATTTGCATTATTTAAAAAAATGTTTCTTTCCTGTTAAAAATAAATATATTTCCAATCTGATATGTAATGGGGAGAAAAAAAAGTAGCACGAGTTCAGCTGATGGTGGATTCGAACCGATGTTATGATGAATCGCGTCAAAAGATGATGCCGTGTGCCTTACAAGGTGCGCCACTGCGGCTGTATTATTTCTCTGCTCTTTACTCATCTTGTCTCTATCAATCAGGCATCGATGAGCGTAAACCCTGAATAGCTTAGTCCAACTAGATGCGCTATTTGCAATTAGCCTAAAAAGACATTCCGAAATTGTCTTTTTTTCTCCCCCCTCGCAGGGGCCCCTAGTGCGCACGGGCCCCTGGGCCTGTGCCCATAAGGCCCATTGGTTAATCCGGCCCTGGCTGGTTGAAAATATTTTATCAATTGCCAGTGCTGCCTTGTCACTAAACATTAGAACTTTAGTTCATGACCGTTTGTCAATATGCGCGCAACTGTGATTTTAGAATCGAGAAGCAGCATGACTGAAAAGTGTTTGCGCGAGCAAAAGATAGCAGGTGAATACCCAATGAGAGAATGATCAGGTGCACGGAGATCCTTGCTCACTGACGACAGTGTCGTGCACACAGCTGATTTGATGCGCGCGAGTGCTTAAAAGTTCCCATGTCCTTGCGCGAAGTACCCGTGGCTGGAAACGCAACTGGTGCGGTCGTTTCTCTTTGAAATGGACTGAAAAAAGCGATGCTCGAGCAACCACAGTCCTGCTGCTTTCAAGAGCTCAAGATTTTTTGTAAGCATCAGCGTTTCTCATTTCTGCTTTATCCATTCTTTGAACAGATTACTAATATGCTTAACATTAATGTAATGTTTTTCACCGGCTTTCTTTTGCATGCAGCTATTTTTGTTAATGTGGTTTAATTATCATCCTTCACAATAGGTTGACAATTAACTTTACAATAACATTGCTTTAATAGGAAATGCGGTTTTTGTCCGGGCAGTGGTACACTGGACCAGCTCTATACCCTCACCTGGGTGCTCGAGGGTTCATGGGAGTATGCCCAACCAGTCCACATGTGTTTTGTGGACTTGGAGACGGCATTCGATCGTGTCCCTCGCGGCATTCTGTGGAGGGTGCTCGGGGAGTATGGGGTCAGAGGCGATCTGTTGAGGGCCGTCTCGTCCCTGTATAAACAGAGAAGGAGTCTGGTCCTCATTGCTGGCAATAAGTCAGATTTGTTTCCATTGCATGTTGGACTCTGGTTCAGGGGCCACAGGATTTCATCTCTGTTATTCGTAGACGATGTTGTTCTGTTGGCTTCATCAAACATGGACCTTCGGCATGCACTGGGGCGGTTTGCTGCTGAGTGGATGAGAATCAGCACCTCCAAGTCTGAGGTCATGGTGCTCCACCGGAAAAAGGTGGTTTGCCATCTCTAGGTTGGAGGAAAGTCCTTAACCAAGGTGGAGAAGTTCAAGTATCTCAGGGTTTTTTTTCACGAGTGAGGGAAGGATGGAGCGTGAGATTGACAAGCAGATTGGTGCAGTGACAGCAGTAATGTGGTCGATGTACCGGTCTGTTGTGGTGAAGAAGAAGCTGAGCCGAAAGGCAAAGCTCTCGATTTACCGGTCAATCTACGTTCCTACTCTCACCTATGGTCATGAGCTTTGGGTTATGACCGAAAGGACAAGATCTCAGACACAATCAGCCGAAATAAGTTTCATTCAAAGGGTGGCAGGGCGCACTCTTATGGATGGGGTGAGGAGTTTTGACACCCGGGAGGAGCTCGGAGTAGAGCCGCTGCTCCTCCACATCGAGAGAAGTCAGCTGAGGTGGCTCAGGCATCTGTTTCGGATGCCTCCTGGACGCCTACCTAGGGAGGTGTTCCAGGCATGTCCTACCGGGAAGTGGCCTCGGGGAAGACCCAGGACACGCTGGAGGGACTATGTCTCTCTGCTGGCCTAGGAACACCTCTGGATCCCCCCTGGAGAAGCTGGAGGAAGTGTCTGGGGAGAGGGAAGTCTGGGGTTCTCTCCTAATAGAGAACCAGCCCCGGAAAAGCGGCAGAAAATGAATGAATGAATTAATTCTTTAATAGGAGATTACCTTCTATTTATCTATAGTTAACTGGTGATCTAGGACCTTTAGTCTGCACAGACTACTGTATATAGTTTTAGACACGTGAGAAACATTTTTTAAATAGTTTTTTTAAGAACATTTTTGTTGAATAAAAAAATATATTTTGCTTGTTTTTACACGCTATTTAAAAAATTTTGGCAAGGAAATAATTGGTTTGGTGGGACCAGAGAAAAAAAAGGTAAATCCTTAGTGTTGAGCCCTAAAAAGTGAATATAAACTGTGAATTGTGAAATAAAACTAATTGCAATGCTACACTATGAAAGCCCATTTGCTCATGTTTATTGAGCAAGGTAACAACACAAAAAAATTGTAATTAGCGAGGAGGCATGTGGACAACACAACATCTATATTATGTAATTTTAGCATGCCAAAGTCACATTCAAGCATATAAAATATATTTTCCCAACAACAAAATTGTGACTTGCGAAAATGGTGAGTGGCTAGTAATATTGGAAAACTCTTAGCCACAGTGGCTGGTGATCAAAAAAGTTAATGTCAAGATACATACTATTAAGATAACATACTCCGAGTTTTCACCTAACCTCCTTTCTGAAACGGGGCCCTTGTATATCATAAAATGCATTTGCCGAATAAACTGACGTAGTGAACATTGCACCCATGTGCCCAATCAGCTGTCTCCATTATGCTTGCCTTGTTTACTCTACTCTTGGTTGCTAGGTGACCAATACTACAGTCAGCTCTTCTAATAGCTTGATGGAAACACACCTGATCCATTCATTAATTTTCCCTTAACTTAGTCCTTTATTTATCAAAGGTCGCCATAGCAACTATCCTGGCATATGTTTATGCAGCAAATGCCCTTCCAGGCGCAACTCAGTTCTGGGAAACACCCATACACGCTTGCATTCACACTCGCACTCAAACACAAACTTAGTTTACTCAATTCACCTATAGCGCATGTGTTTGGACTGTCGGGGAAACCGGAGCACCCGGAGAAACCCACATCAACACAGGGAGAACACGCAAACTTTACACAGAAATGCCAACTGGCCAAGCCGAGACTTGAACCAGCGACCTTCTTACTGTGAGGTGACAGTGCTAACCACTGAGCCACCATGTTGGGTTTGTTTGTAACTTTTGTATGTAAACTGCAGGAGGCTCGTCTGCGGCTGCCGGTTCTGGCCGAGGAGCAGATCATCATGGAGGCCGTGAAGGATCACGAGTGTGTGGTGTTGTGTGGAGAAACGGGCAGTGGTAAAACCACACAGGTGCCTCAGTTTCTGTATGAGGCCGGATTCGCCAGGTAACTGCCAACCTTTTTTTTTTTATACTCGCATGTCACTAAACAAAACTCAATTTCCACAGCCCACTGAACCCGCTATTTGTGATGGGATGTTAATTTACCCAGACACAAGATAGTTAAAAGTATAATTCACCCAAAAATGATTTACCCTCCCTCCAAATCTTTTTTCCCTTTTTTAAAAACAGTTCAGAACAAAACAAACAACAACAACAATTAAAAAGGAAAAAAAAAACAATTTTAAAGGAAAATAGAAACAAAAGAGACATACAATACAAGGGTCAAAGGTCACTGAATACAAACTTATTTACATTCTCATTTATCGTTGATAAAATGATGCTATGTAAAATTTTGTTAAGGGTCACGTATCAAAGATCAACTGGCTCTAAATATATATAAAATAAAAGCACCACAATAAAATTAAAATAAAATTAATACATTTCTTCTCAACCAGTTACCCCAGTATGCAGAAATGTTATAGGCTTGTTGTCTCAAGGTAAATGTCAGTACTTCCATGTGACACACCTCTTTTACAATATCATACTATTCACCTACAGATGGAGGATCTTCCTTGAGCCATTTCTTTGTAATTGCCTTTTTGCTAGTTATTAGTAGTGTGTTTAGAAGATATGAATCATTTTTTGGTATTTCTAAAGAGTGAATTCCCAGCTACATAGTTTTGAAATTACATTCCAGATTCAATCCCATTATTGCATTCATCTCTTTAATGAATTCTTGCCAATATGTGTGTATAATATTACAATCCCAAAATATGTGGAAATGGTCAGCCAATACATTTTCACATTTTCTCCAGCATTCACTGTTTTTTTTATCTCTTGTTTGAAAGTTTTTATTTTATTTTAGGTGTTATAAAGCAGGAATTAGCAAACTTTTTTATTCCGGGACCCACCTAGGCAAGTAATTCAATCTCAAGACCCAGCATAATATTTTAATATGGAAAAATGGGTAAAAAAAATGTATCCATTCAAAGCAGTCAAAAATATATGGTGTGTGGCCTTTTGGATTTTGCGATTTGAAATGCACAAAATGAGGCTTGAAGTGCTTTTTGTGGGATGCTGGCTGTAACTGTGATCATTTTTTTGTTGAAAAAGATACTCTTCTTTTGTCAGAAGAGAATATGATCAACCTTTGTTCAAGCCCCTGGATTATGATCAAGCACCGTCACATCGCAGTAAATTCCACTGCTAGTGTACTAAATAGCTTTTTGATCGACTACTACAAGCTGGAAAACGTCGGATAAATATGCCAATGCAATTAACGTTATTGCTGAATAGATCTAATGTTTACACATTTGCTTGAGGAAGGAATGATGGGGGTAGTTACATTACTATTACTATTTTCCAAAACATCTATGCCCTTCCATAACATTAGCTGACGTTAAAACTAACAGATAGCACTATAGCTATTTATTGATTAGCAATCTGTCAACGTTGGGATGTAAAAAATATGGGACAACAAATAGCTTCAAATGATAGAATACACAGCAAACATTAGAAAATATTGACAATAAAATAAAAAGTTTAGCCTATTAAAATCAATGGCCTGTACAGAAATTAAATAAAGCTACAAAATCTCTTTCACTTTTGATTGTATTTGCATATTGATTAAAGTTACTATAGTTATTTAGTGAAGAGCAGCGGATGAATCTCTCATTGTGTTTTGTTTGATAACAAAGGTGTTCATGTTAGAATGCAAAGATCTGTAATGAAAGTATTCGACTACTTTGGTAAACTGTTTGTGCTCATTTAAGAGAAAATTAGTAGTGTTTAAAATAAAACACGCAGGATGGAGCAAAAAATAAAAACACACAAAAAAAGAAGCACTTTTCCGACGGTCCCTTACTGAGAGCACCGCTCAGCGCGAGCTTTACCGGCTAGACACAGATTGCAAAAGCTCAAACGGAGCAGTGCTCGTAATGTTGAGCGAAAAAAGAAAAAAAAAGAAAGAAAGAAAAAGACAGCTGTGAAACATAACCAGCTTTGTTTTTTTTGTAGGAAAAACACTTTAGATATTTTTAGGGTAAGAGGTTTTTGAGTTATTGCCGTCAATCGTACTGGTTTTGATTCTTTTCAACACAAAATAACATATAATGAAGGAAGCTGAAAACCCGTAACATAGACTTCCATAGTAATTTTCTTTTTTTTTTTTCCCAAATATGTTCATTGATCAACCATTTTGAGGGATGTAAACAAAAGCAGTCACACTTTACAATAAGGTTTATTAGTTAATGTTATTTAATGCATTTACTAACATGAACAAACAATAAACAATACATTTACTACTGTATTTGTTCATGTTAGTTAACATTAGTTAATGAAAATCCAGTTGTTCATTGTTAGTTCATGTTAACTCATGGTGCATTAACTAATGTTAACAAGCATGGACTTGGATGTTAATAATGCATTAGTAAATGTTTAATTATGATTAATAAATGCTGTACATGTGTTGTTCATGATTAGTTCATGTTAGTAAATGCATTAACTAATGAACCTTATTGCAAAGTGTTACCACAGAAGCAATGGTCCTAACATATTTCCTGTTTTACATTTTTATAATTTCTATAAAAAGTCACATATTCATATTGTTATGAAAGCTGTTTTAACATTAAGTTATGATTGAATTGCCTCTTGTTACAGTTAGGAAATCGTTTGATAACAAGCAGGAAATGTTCATGGGCCAATGATATCATCACACTGAAATGGTCTATATGGCCTTAAAGGGATAGTTCACAATTTACTCACTATTTACTCACCCTTAAGTGGTCTCAAACTTTTATGAGTTTCTTTTAAATTCAAAAGACGAGCCTTTTAATAAAGCTGAAAACCTGTTGACTTTCACAGTAGAAATAAAACGAGTAAAGGCGTAAATAATGACAGAATTTTCATTTATTTCTCCTGTAATACCATCAGGTTTAAAACCATTGGTCTGTGTTATCGGTCTTTGTGTGCAATGTGTGTTTTCTGTCTCTCATGGTTTGTGTACGTGTTTTTTCAGCTCTGGTGGGATTATTGGTGTGACGGAGCCCAGGAGAGTAGCGGCGATCAGCATGTCTCACCGTGTAGCCACTGAGATGAACTTGTCCAGCGGGTAAATCACTTATATTGTCATAGTTTAAGATCACAACATCAAAAGTGTCTTCTAAAGCGTGAAAATACCTTAATATGTTTTTGCAGATATGTAACCCCCAGGGGTCTGAGGTGATTTTAGGGCCCCTGAGATGTTTTGACATGCCCTGACATTTGTGCTTATTTCAGCTACTTATTACATAGTACTGGCCAACATGTAAGTTTTGTATTCAGCACAAACTGTGCTGCAAAAATATGTGAGAAATATTGATGTACACAATTGTGTTCTTTTAGAGAAAAGATATTATGCATGGTTGGTAAGTTTTGGAGAAAAAAGGAAGCTGAAATAAGGTCCAAAAAATCCACTGAATGTGCCTGAATAAGACTTTTGAGTAACCAGTCTTGTAGGCTAAAATATTCACTTCACAATTATGTGAAAAGTATTCTGTTCTCTCTATCAAAGAAAACATTACAAAGAATTACAATTTTTTTTAAGATTGTTTTGGGAGCTCTCAGCTTTATGCGTGAGTGATGATGGTCATGAATAACTCACACCTTGAGAGACAATAGACACTCCCCCACTCACCCAACAGGGCATTGTAAAATCTCTCTTTTAAATTCATATTTTAAATAGGAAGCTTTACAATATTATATTTGTGCATATACATTAGGGCTGCTCGATTTTGGGAAAAATCATAATCACGATTATTTTGGTCATAATTATAATCACGATTATTTAAAACGATAATCAGTTGAAGTCAAAAGTATTAGCGCTCCTGAGAACTTTTTATTTATTTTTTAAATAACTATTTCCCAAATTATGTTTAACAGAGCAAGGAATTTTAACAGTGTTTACTATAATATTTTTTTCTTCTAGGCTTATTTGTTTTATTTAAGCTAGAATAAAAGCAGGTTCAAATATTTTGAAACTCATTTTAGGGTCAATATTATTAGCCGCCTTAAGATAAATATATATATTTTTGATTGTCTGCAGAAGAGACTACTGTTATACAATGACTTGCCTAATTACTCAATTAAGCCTTTGAATTGCACTTTAATCTATTTAAATATTATTTACTGTCATCATAGCAAAGATAAAAGAAATCAGTAATTAGAAATGAGTTATCAAAGATATTATGTTCATAAATCTTCTTTCCATCAAACAGAAATTGGAGAAAAAGGGTTGCTAATATTCAGGACTGCTAATAATTCTGACTTCAGCTGTATACATACAGTTATTTTCCACCCTGCAAAGGAAAGAGAGATAAATACAATAGAATAAAAATATTAAACAAACTGTGCTTTAAGCATCTTCACTGTAAGAAAAACACGTTAGCTACAAAAATCCTTCAGTCAAGAGCAGTGAGGGGTTTTCTCATTTTGTTTGATTAATGATAAAAACGGGCGGCAGCAGGAACATCGCGCTGTCTCTTTAAGATGACTTTAAATGTGTGCGCTCCTCTGCTCGTCTCAGTGTGCGAATGAGACCAAATGCTGACCGGCCGCATGCGTCTGGCTGTGTGTGCCTGACGCACACACACATAAGCACGCGGTCTTTCGCGCTTTTAAGAGCAACAAACGTAAACAGCTGGAAAGAGGGCGGTATATGATGCAATAATCGTTTATCTCAATTAATGCTTTTTCATAATCGTTTGAAGCCAAAATCGAAATTCGGATTTTCGATTAATTGCACAGCCCTAATATACATTAGCCAGTACTGAAGCCAAATCTGGAGCTCATCTTACAAAATAACTTATGATAACGGTCCAAAAACTAGTACACACAAATTTATGTTACAGAAAAATATTGGGAAAAAGGAAAAACTTAGTTTGTAGGTTGTAATTTTTTTTTGTTTGTATTATTTGGTTGAATTTAATGATATTGTCTTTCAATTTCTCAATATGTTTGATGACTAAAATATTATTTAGATAAATATATCTGTTTAGGAAATCTGTTTTGTTTAAATGCACCAAAATACATATGGTAGAGATGGTATTTGACCCAAAGTGTATAGGTGACCATCGTCAAGTGGTTGTGCACGACCATCCTATCACTCAGTCAGAAACTTATAAGTACTTGGGCATTTACATTGACAGCACATGGGCGTGGTGTACGACAAAGTTTCAGTGGACGTCTTGCTTACTCGAGAAATGTCTACAGTAAAGCTGTACAGGTCGTTTACATGAGTAGCACTTCTCACAAAACAGATGCTTCATACACATAAATACTTATTTATAAATGTGTATTACCATGAACATGAGTTGATTATAACTGCAGATCAATGACAGTGCGAAATAGCCTACTGTAACGTCTGTAATTATATTAAATAAATAAATAAATGCAACGTGTATGAACACATACAGACCCTCACAGTCTTTAATATGTTACCATTTACAAAAAAACTACACACAGCATGCATGTATGCCTCATTTGGGTTCAAAAACAACAAAATATAGTTAGAGCAAACCTCTTATATGTGTCTTTAATCTTCAGCAGCACATGTAGCCTCTGTTAGAAAGTAACAGAGGCTATATCATTCTGTCATTCTGAGTTCATAATAGTCCATAAAAGTCCATATGGTGATGATAATAGTTAAACATGGCAGTTTGTTCATGTTTTGGGTTGCTAAAGCATCATTTGCTGCTTTTTTCCGTTTTCTCCTTTGTTTTTTCGTGCTTCACTCTCGACAGAGTCACTTGTGACAGGATCTGATATCAGAGCACTTCAATGATCACGAGCACGTTATTATCATCAGCTCAAACATTTCTTTATTTTTTTAAAATATAGACTCGCGGTGAGCTTTTTGGATGAAGTGAAACCGCTCACACTTTTAGACGGGCTTGTAAAACAACTACAGGACACAGCAGATTTTGTTCTTGGCTTTGTGTCTGTTCATCAAGACAACGACAAGGCTTGTCTGAGTTTGGGTCGATCATGGCTCGTTATTATACGTATATATTATTTCAGTGTAATGTCTTGGCGGTGTTTTTAAAAATGCCGCTTCCTTTGTTTTCATTCTCCTGCTTCTGTGTGTGACGTATCTCCGTAAACCAATAACATTCAGTTGCGCGTCTTGCTCTGCCTTATGGTACCCTTTGGGCTAGTTGGTACCCTTTGCAAAGGGTGACCAAAAAGTGGTACGGTACGGTTCGTTTTCGGTAACCTTTGACAGTGGAAACGGCCATAAAAGCGTACCGTACCGCACCACTCAGTGAAAATGGGCCATTATGGACATTGTTCCACTAGAACAGTCCACTGCCTAAATTAACAGAGCAAAGATTTAATTAACTCTTCATTGGAACCAAAAACATGACAATTTAATCTTCATTATTAACTTAAGTGATTTAATTTAACGACGTAGGTGTGGAAAAAAGTAATTGATTTTTATTACTTTTGTGTTTTTATTTTTTATTAGAAAAATGTTCTAACAACAGATGAATCTAACTTTCTCTTTTGTATGATACCATCTACTGACCAGGCATACTTCCTTTTTTTCTGTGCTGCATACTTTTTTGATGGAACTGCTGACGGGGAAAATAGCAGAATAATAATAAATTTAGTGTGAGGGCCCTTGTTCCAGACTGCTGTTTAATACAAAGTCTAGACCTGTAACAAGGAGCATGATGCTTGAAGAAGTTATAGAAATATATTAAAGATGCATGTAATTGTTCAGTTCTGGTATGCAGAGAAGGGTTGCAGAAAGAGGAAGTATGTCTGGGGTAGGGCTGTGCAATTAATCGAAAATCCGATTTCGATTTTGGCTTGTAACGATTATAAAAAGCCATAATCGAGATAAACGATTATTCCATCACGTACCGCCCCCTTTCCAGTTGTACACGTGTGAAAACTCTTTGCCTCTGCAAAGCTCAGTTTCATGTGTAAATGACTAAAAGCATGTGCTGTAATGTAACTTTTGCAGCACGGGATGCGCATCATTCATATTTTTTAAAGTGCAAAAGAGCACGTGCTGTTGTGTGTGTGTGCGCGCCGTGCTTAGCCTCAGACAGGTAGCGTGTGTGTGTTTGCGCGCGCGCCGCGCTTAGCCTCGGACAGCAGAGCACACACACATCTAACGCCATCTTAATGTGAGCGATTTAATGGTCAAATACATGCACATTTGTGTCAGAGCGCTGTGTTTAGTGATTTTTCATATTAACCCTCATTTGTGTAATAAACTAACAAGTTGAGAATCAAAAGACACGAGAAAGAGAAACCATATCAGACTCAGAGCCGCCCTATTCTTAAAGTGACAGCGTGCAATATTCCTGCTGCTGCCGACTGTTTTTATCATTAATCAATAATAAAATCAAAAATACAGTGAAGATGCTTAAAGCACAGTTTAAACATAGCAGATTTAATAACTCATTTCTAATAACTGATTTCTTTTATCTTTGCTATGATGACAGAACATTATATTTTACTAGTATCTTAAAAAACATCTAGTATTCAGCTTAAAGTGACATTCAAAGGCTTCACTAGGGTAAATAGACAAGTCATTGTATAACAGTAGTTTCTTATGCAGACAATCAAACATAAATATTGCTTAAAGGGGCTAATAATATCGAGCTATTAAAATAGGTTTAAAAATATTCAAACCTGCTTTTATTCTAGCTGAAACAAAACAAATAAGCCTTTCTCCAGAAGAAAAAAATATTATAGGAAATACTGTAAAAAAAAAAAACTGTTAAAACATAATTTGGGAAATATTTATATATAAAAATAAATTCACAGTAGGATGAATAATTTTGACTTCAACTGATAATCGTTTTGAATAATCGTGATTACAATAATCGTGATTATGATTTTTCCCATAATCGAGCAGCCCTAGTCTGGGGTACAAGAGCCAAAGGACTGCAAAATGACCTGGAGAATCCACCTGTTAATTTCAGTTGTGCATATATGCTGGAGTCAGGGAAATGTATGTTAGTTGCGAACCACTTGAATATAATTCTTGCATTGGGGTAACGTAACCCAGAGCTCTGGCATCGAATTATTCATTTGTGTGTAATAAATTACTAATATTTTTGGCATTGAAGAAAACCCTCTTCAGACCTTTTCTTATTGAACACGCATGGATTTGGCTTTAAATTCCAACATAGGAGAAATTATTAAGATGCCTTTAGACACAGGTGTCAAACTCAGTTCCAAAAGGGCCGCAGCTCTGCACAGTTTAGTTCCAACCCTAATTTAACACACCTAATCAAAGTAATTGAGTCCTTCAGGCTTGTTTGAAACCTACAGGTAAGTGTGTTGGAGCAGGGTTGGAACTAAACTGTGCAGGGCCTCGGCCCTCCAGGAATAGAGTTTGACACCCCTGCCTTAAGATATAGGTGACAAGAATTTCTGTTTGATTCGTTTTACAATTAATGTATAAATCTTTTCATTTGTGTATTTCTCTGACATTATGTATATAATGTGCATATTTTTTCTTTATTTTTACTCCCTTTTATACTTGTTTACAGATTTCTGTATGCAAATATGCATATATTCATATTGCGTATTTGTTTGTCTGTACATATATGTTATTTGTAAATTTTTATTTGGTTTCATATTGTTATCAACCATGCATTACATGTTGAACCAAGTCAATGTTGAGGAATTCTGCTATTACCATTGTTGATAACCATGTTTACTAAAATCACAAAGTCCCGTAAAAAAACTGCTCCAGTGTTTTCAGCCACTAGGTGTCAAACCTACATACTGCACCCTTAAAAGAGTAGTTTACCCCAAGAATTAAAAGCATCCCATGATTTACTCTACCTCAAACATCCTATCTGGATGACATTCATTTTTCAGGATTATTTTACATATGATCTTAGAATTTTCCAGCTCTTGTTTTATCTGCAGTCTAAAATAATTGTACTATTAATTTGTTTTTTTTATGATCATATGAATGCGTTATTTTTAAATAATTGTGCTAATCCATCTGTTCTTTCCCCTGTAGTGTGTAGTGACCAGCATTTCCATTCAATCTGTGTCCATTTTTAAATTAAAAATGATTTAATGTCGACTTTTTGACGTCGACAGTGTCTCTGCATGTGTGTGCATTGCTGCAGTTATTTTTAGACCCTTTACAAACATCCTGTTTAATGCCAAACTGAAGTCAACTGAAATGATGTGTGTTTGTGTGTTCAGGGTGGTGTCTTATCAGATCAGGTACGAGGGGAATGTGACAGAAAACACAAAGATCAAGGTTATGACAGACGGTGTACTGCTGAAAGAAATTCAGAGGGTAACTCGCATGCACAAACACACACCAGGTATTTTATAATACACGTGCTATGCAAAGTGTGCAGATTCAGAAGTATTTCTCCCATTTCTTTTGTTCTTGTAGGAATTTCAAAATGGCAAAAAGCTACAAGGGATTTATCAGAGATTTATCTGAATATCTTTCAGAGATTGGAAGATTTGCGAGTTAGTGTGATGATAACCTTCTAGCTTTGAATGTCAGTCAAGCCCTGTTTACACTAATAAGTTTTATTTTTAAAACAGCATTTTAGAATGAAAACCGTCTGCGTCCACATTTGCGTTTCACCTAGCGTTTCTAAAAAGATCTCCCTCCACACTAATACCACTGAAAACGCACATCATGTGACACACACACACTGGCATGCGCTGCAGCGTATGCGCCCGTCTAAGCTCCAGGCAGTCAGCGGGTGCTTTGAGCACAGCTCCCCGGGTGAGAGTATTGCAGGTCGGACAGTTCACCAAGGATCTTCTGCTGGACTTCATCTCACTATAATTGTCAAACCTGATATTTAATTCATCAGGGGCCTCATGTACAAAGACTTGCGTTAAATTCATACTAAAAAATTGCGTACGGACAAAGCTGTTAATGTGCTCAGTGTGCTCAGTGTCACGTTAATTCGGATGTACAAAGAGAATAGCCTATGCGTGGGATTCCGCATACGCAGTTTTTCATACATATGAATCTTTTACTGCGTACGCGGAATCCCACGCACATCCGAATTAACGTGAAACTGAGCGCACGTGCACGAGCGCAAAAACCTTCAGGTGTCTTAATGTAATGTCCATGGCGTGATTTATGCAGGTGATGTAGCTATGCACTACTTTTATATTAGTTTATATTGGTTACATGGCGGACATTGCATTCTCTCGCTCTTGTTAACATGCTTAAATACCTGTGCTATGACAATATAAAAGCTGTATAAGTCCTCGTTTATGAGATTTAAGGTTTGCAACTCTGCTGAAGTTTGTTCTGAAATGAACGTGTCAGACTTGACGTCATTCGATTTGGTTTTAATGATGCGCATTGACAGGGGAAAATCCGATCTACCTGCTTACACTCCAGACACAAGAACACAGATCCGATTCATATCGGATAAATTTCCACATATGAACAAGGCCTGAATCTGATTTAAGTAAATCGGAATCTATGTGATTTGTTCTTGCTTACACAGACATGGGCCATATCCGATCTGTGCCACATGGAATTGAGTCCCTTGAACAGTGCAGTGTAAATGCATTTAAGACATGCAAAACAAATAGTTTGTGACTTCTTTGCTGTAAATTAAATGGATATAAAAACTATTTTTAACCAGTAAGCATTAAGCTATTAAATAGTCGTGGCTTGGATTTAAAGTATTTGGGAGAGGGGTACACTTCTTTATTTATTTACTTATGTATTTATATACACATCTGCTTTTGTATTTTTGCATTATTTTTCTATGTATGTGATGACTGCAGGACTGTCTAAGACAAGTTTCCCTAACTGGGACAATAAAGTTTTACCTTACCTTAAGGAGAATCGTAGCATTACAAATTTTGAAAATTTAAATGATAAATATACAGTTTTATATACAAAAAAATGTAAATACAAAGTTATGAGCCCTGCTTTTAAAGGTTCTTTTCAGATGTTTCCCAAGTGCTTTTTAACAGAACTCGGACATTTTTCACAGTGTTTCCTTTTATGCTTTTCTTCTGAATAATTTCTCTATATATATCATCAATATATATTATTACAAAAATTAATTATTTAAAAAAAAAAAAAAAAAAAAATATATATATATATATATATATATATATATATATATATATATATATATATATATTATTTATTTTTTTTAACTGCTAAGGTTAATTTTGTTAGTCCTCTTAAGTAATTATGATTTTTCGATTGTCTATAGAGCAAACAACTGTTGTCCAATGTTGCCCAATTAACATAATTTGCCTATTTATCCTAGTTAAGCCTTTAAAAGTCACTTTCAGCTGAAATCTAGTAAACAAGATACTAGTTTACTAATAAACTAGTATCTTGCAAAATAACTAGTTAAATATTATGTATTCTCATCAGGACAAAGTTAAAAGATATTAGAGTTGCACTTATTTGTATATTCAATTTACGCTATTAACAAAGCATTAACTAGGACATTTAGCTCAAAGCACTAATTGGCTGTTTATTAGTAGTTGAGTTTAGGTATTAGTTATCGATTAGGGATGTAAAATAAGATCCTACTTTTATAAGTGCTAATAAACAGTTAATATCTGTAATTATATAATAAACCAGTGATTAGTTAATAACTTAAACTAAAGTGTTAATGGAATTAGTAATTAAAATAATTGTTTAAACAAGGAAAATTTTGTTTTTGTTGTTGTTATACCCGTTAAAGTATTTATTTTGCAGCTTAGATCAATATTGTGATAATATCGCATATCTTCATACAAGCGTCAGCAGTTAATTGTAACAAAATAAAACTTGATACCGGAATAAGCCTAATGTATTTCTGTTCTAACATGATGTTCGAACATAAAGCTTTAGCTCAGCGATCTTCTTTTTTGTATTTTTTTTTTCAGGATTTCCTGCTGCAGAAGTACAGTGTGATCATCATAGACGAGGCTCATGAGCGCAGCGTTTACACTGATATCCTCATCGGCCTCCTCTCTCGCATCGTTCCCCTCCGCAACAAGGTAAAACACTTGATCATGCATGGTGGTTTAGGTAAGGACTGCACAATTATTTGAAATATTTTCGTGATCGATATGCACAACATGAAAGAACATAGCTAGATAGATTAAGAGAAATCGAGCAAACATTTGTAATTGTTTAATAGATGAAATGTTGCTGGTATATAAAACACTTGTAATGTACTTACAAACTTATTAAAATAAAATATGAAAATTATTAGTTCTTTTGCTGTTTATAAACTCCAGTTTTGATCATGTATAATGAGGACGTTCTCATGTCACACTCAGTGTGTCCCAATGTGTTGTGAACCAAGCTCATCAGTACACTTATTAGTGCCCAAATTCACCTCTCCAAATGCGCACCTCTCAAAAAATGTAACTACACATCACAACGACACATAGTGCAAGCTCTGTGATTGGTTGGCTTGGTAGTGCAATCTCCAGTGCCTAGACTGCAACTCTGCACAAGACGTTTGGCCAGGGGAGAAATGGTCGTGCCCAACTCAGCCTGGGTTCTCTCGAGGTTTTTAAAGTTGTCCCAATGTGTAGTGAACCAAGCTCATCAGTGCACTTATTAGTGCCAAAAATCATGCACACAACCTACTGATGAACGACCCCAGTAGCTAGGGTGTTGATTGAGACATGGTTCGGGATCTGTAGAGCTGTGCATCGATGGATTTGCTGTTCAGTGTTTGGACTCTCAGTAGTGAATATTAAACCACACTGAACTGAACTCTGAAATCTGGGCTACACTGTTTCAATTTACTATAATCTGCTATGCGAAGCTGCTTTGGCACAATCTACATTGCAAAAGCGCTACACAAATAAAGGTGAATTGAATTGAAAAATAGTGATGACAAGCGCGAGCAGTGCTGAGACCCGCGAGCTTGATGAGTCGATTGTTTACAAGTGTCTGGTCATGTGAAGGAGCTCCAGATGGAAACTTTTGTTTTGTGTTTACCTTATGATTAAAGTTGTTGCACGTCCCGTTTCTGAATGAGCGAGTTTGAGCTACTTATAGTGTTTAGAAAAAACAAAGCACACGTGAAGAATCTCGACACAGAGAATCAAAAACACATACTGCCAGCTACCGTACGGCAGGCGATTACTCGACGCAGAAGTGTAAATCAGCCTTTAGCATGTCTGTAATGCCATCTGCAATTCACAGAAAGGTTTACCCATGAAGCTGATCATCATGTCGGCGACGCTGCGTGTGGAGGATTTCACTGAGAACAAGAGACTCTTCAGCTCTCCTCCACCCGTCATCAAGGTCAGAGTCTTCAAGTCTTTTATTTTTTTAGGATTCATATTTTTTATTTTCTTTAATAATTTAACAGTACCATCAGTTTGCACATTTTTTACATAATTTTAGCACCCCCTTCCTCTCCTCAACAGCATCAGCTACTGTAATTAGATGTTGCTACTCTGTTAAATGACACTGTATTCAACCAGTTAAACTCTGCTGCTTTTTTGGGGATTTCCGCCTGGATTTTGCCTACCCAAATTTAAAAGCTTACCTAATCCACATGTAGAGGTGTAAATGCAAATATTTGGTATCATTTTAGAGAAAACCCTTTGAATTTTCATAAAACGCTATTGAAAGTATTTAAAATATCTGTATATGTTGTCTGTGTTATAATAAACACCTAAAAAAAAGAGGCGCTTTTTGTACTTTTTTTTTCTAAACTCAAATTCGAAAGTGCACCTTTTAGGTTCTGTGTGGTCTAGCATGCTGTAATTATTTTGGTGGTTCCTGCGCATGTCTGTAATCATAAGAAAAAAAGAAAAATGTCTCTACCATAATCTATGCAAAAGTTATTGTATTCCAACTGATGAGAGGTGCTGTACAAGCCACAGGGACCGACCATTGTTTTCATATTTCACTACTTTTTTTTGTTTGATCAAACATAATTCATTGTTTTTGACCACGTCAGACAAACCGTATGAGCACCGGCAAGAGCTTTCATTTGAGCTACAACTTGTACATGTGTCATTTGAAAAATATGAAAATGAACCAATGTTCAATACCCAGCTCGGGTATCCAAAACACTGTGTATTTAAGTGTAAATAACTTTTGTACAGTAGAATAAAAACCAAAGTGATGTGCATAAACCGGTAACATATTTTATGCATATGTGCAAAAAATATAGCATCTACACTTTCAAACGAAAACACTTACGAGGGTCTGGTGCAATGCTAGCCCTTTAAATCTTAAAGCGAAAGTCGATGACATCACAGACCCGGTACCGGGTCTGCAGAGTTCAACTGGTTAACTGTAATATAAACTGTATTTTGCTGTAGGACAGCTATGCAGTATGTTACTTTGTTTTAATGTTGCATTTTGGAAATTACTGTATATTTTACAGTAAAAATATACATACAATTCTAAAAATACAGGCATACAGTGAGATAAATGGTGCTGTAATTGTTAAAACAGTATTCTTGCTGTTATTGATTTACAGTTATTTACTGGCAAGTGAGTTGCTTTAGATTCTGCCTGGAAATTGTTAATGGTGTATCATAAAATCCAGTAAACACAGATAAATGATATCAACTCAAAAAATAAAATCAGATAATTGCACTTTTTTCAAGTCTTCTGTAAGCAAATGACTTGTGTTATGATGTATGATGAAACCGCTGTTGTCCAATGCATGATTATTTTAACCCTGGTTTTTGTGTCTACATGCAGGTGGAGGCCCGTCAGTTTGCGGTCACTGTTCATTTTAATAAGCGCACACCAATGGACGACTACACTGGAGAAACTTTCCGGAAGATCTGCAAGATTCACCGCATGCTGCCGCCAGGTATGTTAAACACTTATACTGTAGATGATAAACTCATAAAGGTAGATTATATGTACAGAAAAACACTCATGCTGTGCTCTGAATGTATTTTTAATTTAAGTCAATATTATTCGCCCTCCAGTGATTTTTTTTTTTTTTCTTTCTTTTTCAAATATTTTGCAAATGATGTTAAACAGAGCAAGGGATTTTTTACAGTATTTCCTATAATATTTTTTATTTTGGAGAAAGTCTAATTTGTTTTATTTTGGCTAGAATAAAAGCAGTTTTTAATTTTTTAAAACCATTTTAAGGTCAAAATTATTAGCCACCTTTTTTCATTAGTCTACAGAACAAACCACTGTTATACAGTAACTTGCCTAATTACTCTAACCTGCCTAATTAACCTAGTTAAGCCTTTGACTGTCATTTTAAGCTGAATAATAGTGTCTTGAAAAATATCTTGTCAAATATTATTTACTGTCATCATGGCAAAGATTAAATAAATCAGTTATTAGAAATGAGTTATTAAAACTATTATATTTAGAAATGTGTTGAAAAAAATATCCCTGTTAAACAGAAATTCAGGGCACAAATTATAAAGGAGGGTTAATAATTCTGACTTCTCCTACATGTGTGTGTTGCAGGTGGCATTCTGGTGTTTCTGACGGGTCAAGCTGAGGTTCATTCTGTGTGTCGGAGGCTGAGAAAAGCTTTCCCTTATAAACCAAACCGAGAGCACACAGGTACGCACTGATTAGATTCATCTAGTGTCATCCAATTATGCCTCATTTGATGTTACTTTTAATGTGGTATGTACATGTACCCGTTTGTGAATGTAGAAGCTCTGCAAAGTTACAATAGTCAGAGTGTGCTTTCTTAGAGTCATTAGCCCCTTTCACACATACAGACCTTTCTGGAAAGGTTGTATGTGTAAACAGGTCCTTTTTGAAAATACCGGTAAATTCGTTCTGGCTATATTCCGGTAAGAGAAGTTGTAACATTACCGGTAATTTGCCGGAATGCTGCGCTGTGTGAACGCAGAAGGAAGATTGCCGTAATAAGCGTGTGCACGTCTAGAACGTGCTGACGAGAGACGTCTGCTTTAGCCAATCACAACAGTCAGACGCATTTACGTCCGCGCGGTTTGTGAGAATAAGAGCCTTTGAATATTTTTCCAGACACATTTAGCTGCTAGAAGTTAGTCAGATCACGTTTATATGTTCTTCTTAATGCCAACTGTGTAAATAATCATCGATGAGATGCTTATGATAAGCCGTTGTTTGTTTACCTTCAAGCTTTGCGTGTGCCTGTGAAACAGCCTGTGAGCGCCAGCACACGCACAAATTATTAACATCTCGACATGCGAAAGTGATCCTGCGAAAGTTGTTCACAATATTGATCATCCACAGAGTTTGTAATTTAGTCAAATGTTTACAAATACAAGCGCAGCCGTTTAAAGCTCATTTGTGGTGAATGATGTCAGAATTTACCGGTATTTTGGAATGGATGTGTGAATGCTCTTTTCCGGAAAAATTCCGTAACGTCCTCGTCTGTATGAACAGCGCTTTTTTGAATATACCGGTAAAGTCGTTCCGGAAATTTTCCAGATATTTACCGGTATCAATGTGTGAAAGGGGCTAGTAATGCAGTTTTACTTCCTGCACAAACCTATGTTTCTGTATTAATCTGTAATGTAATGTAATGTGTATTTTTATACAACAGTTCTGTCTGGTTCTCAAATCTGATTGGCTGATATCCGTGCATTATTCTGCAATATCAGGACTCCTACAGCCCCTTTACCCTTTGTGTATTACTCCGCCCACATACAGCCAGCAAAAAGCAGACACTACAGATCTAAAGTTTAAAAGATGCACGCTCAGCTGTTTAACTGTGAGGTTAGGATTTGAATCCGGAAGAAAGTAGTTCCTCATACAAAAGGGTTTTTGAGACTCTCCATGTTTGATTTTGTTTTTATATACACAATTATGCCATCAAACTGTTGTATAAACGCAATATCACACTCGTAGCAGTGCGATATGGCTGTATATCGGCACTGGTGGGGGCACTAAGGCACGCCTCCCACCATTGCCGATATACAGCCATATCGCACTGCTACTCGTGTGATATTGCTCATATATAGCGCAGTTATTGTGTATGGCCATACACCCAAAGCGCTTCACAATCATGAAGGGGGTCTCTCCACACCACCACCAGTGTGCAGCATCCACTTGGATGATGCGACGGCAGCCACAGGACAACGGCGCCAGTGCGCTCACCACACACCAGCTATTAGTGGAGTGGAGAGACAGTGATAGAGCCAATTCAGTGGACGGGGATGATTGGAAGGCCATGATCGTAAGGGCCAATAGAGGGACTTTGGCCAGGACACTGGGGTTACATCCCTGCTCTTTCACGAGAAGTGCCATGGGATTTTTAATGATCACAGAGAGTCAGGACCTTGGTTTAACGTCTCAATCTGAAAGACGGCGCCCACTGACAGTGTAGTGTCCCCTTCACTTTTACTGGGGCATTAGGACTCACACAAACCACAGTTTAAGCGCCCCCTGCTGGCCCCACTAACACCGCTTCCAACAGCAACCTAGTGTTCCTTAGTGGTCTCCCATCCAGGTACTGACCAGGCTCAGCCCTGCTTAGCTTCAGTGAGTAACCGGTCTTGGCCTGCTGGGTGATATGGCAATCTGTATTAAATCTAAATTTACGATGTTTATTTTGCTAGCACACATTGTTTATTGAGGTGAACAATTAATCCCTGCATGTTATAGACCATTCATAGACAGACACTGGGAGAAGAGATAGTAATCTCCTGTGACTTGAGATCTAAATGTGACTTCCTGGCTAAATAAAGTAATAATAGTAGATGTGCGAGAAAGATATGATGCTGTTATTATTATTATTATTATTATTATTATTATTATTATTATTATTATGGAAAGCTTGAAAACCAATATATAGTGACTTTTAATTAAAAGAATTTAGTACTGAAGAGCAACTCATCTTACATACCTATTGAAAAAAATGCATAAATGTCTTTTTTATTATAGTTAAAAGGAATTTTTCACTTTAAATAAAAAAACTAAATGTGTGTTTGTTTTTCAGATATGATGGAAACAGAAGAAGATCTGAAGAAGTCAAAACGAGCAAAGAAGAAGAATGTGGTATGAAAATGATCACTAGCTAACTGTTTGTGTAAAATGTTACATTTAGTATTAGAGATGCACCAATATGGAAATTTTGGACAATATCAATAACTGATATTATATCTGGGGGTCGATATATAAGCCTCTTTTTCTTTTTTTACTCGATTTCTTTTCTTCATTATATTTTCTTTTCTGTTTGCAGTATTTTCTGTGCATTTAGAGAGGGATGCATCAATATGGAAATTTTTGCCACTAACCGATAACATATATATTTGGAAGCCAATAGCTGATGAATTTAATTATCTTTTATTCTTTTTTTTTTTTTTTTAAATAGTATGCAGTATTTTCTCTGCATTTAGAATTAGGGATGCACTGATATGGAAAGTTTGGTTGGTATTAAATAACCAATAACGTATATAAGCCTCTCTTTCTTTTTTCCTCTATTTCTTTTCTTTGTTAAATTTTCTTTTCTTTTTAAATAGTAAACAATATTTTCTATGCATTTTAGCATTAGGAATGCACCTATATGGAAAGTTTGGCCGATATTGATAACCGATATTATATCAGGAGGCCGATATAAGCCTCTTTTTCTTCTTTCCTCCATTTCTTCTTTTTCTTTATTATATTTTCTTCTTTTAAAATAATAAGCTGTATTTTCTCTGCATTTAGATTTAGAGATGCACTGTTAATGCAAATTTTGGCTAATATCGATAACCGATATTATATCTGGGGGCCGATATATAAGCCTCTTTTTCTTCTTTCCTCGATTTCTTTTCTTCGTTATATTTTCTTTTCTTTTAAAAATAGTTTGCAGTATTTTCTCTGCATTTTGATTTAGGGTTGCATCAATATGGACATTTTTGCCATTATCGATAACCGATTACCTATATATTTGGGAGCCAATATCCGATATATATAATTATCTTTTTCTTCTTTTTTTCATTTTTCTTTTAAAATAATTTGCTGTATTTTCTGTGCATTTAGAATCAGAGATACACCAATATGGAAATTTTGTCAAATAATGAAAACTGATATTATATTTGGAGGCCGATATATAAGTCTCTTTTTTTTTTCTTCATTGTTTTTCTTTTCTTTTCTTTTCTTTTAAAATAGTATGCAGTATTTTCTGTGCATTTAGAATTAGGGATGCACCGATAAGGAAAGTTTGGTTGGTATTAAATAACCAATAACGTATATAAGCCTCTCTTTCTTTTTTCCTCTATTTCTTTTCTTTGTTAAATTTTCTTTTCTTTTTAAATAGTAAACAGTATTTTCTGTGCATTTAGAATTAGGAATGCACCTATATGGAAATTTTGGCCGATATTGATAACCGATATTATATCAGGAGGCCGATATAAGCCTCTTTTTCTTCTTTCCCCCATTTCTTCTTTTTCTTTATTATATTTTCTTCTTTTAAAATAATAAGCTGTATTTTCTGTGCATTTAGATTTAGAGATGCACTGTTATTGCCAATTTTGGTCAAAATCGATAGCCAATATTATATCTGGGGGTCGATATATAAGCCTCTTTTTCTTCTTTCCTCGATTTCTTTTCTTCGTTATATTTTCTTTTCTTTTAAAAATAGTTTGCAGTATTTTCTCTGCATTTTGATTTAGGGTTGCATCAATATGGACATTTTTGCCATTATCGATAACCGATTACCTATATATTTGGGAGCCAATATCCGATATATATAATTATCTTTTTCTTCTTTTTTTCATTTTTCTTTTAAAATAATTTGCTGTGTTTTCTGTGCATTTAGAATCAGAGATACATCAATATGGAAATTTTGTCAAATAATGAAAACTGATATTATATTTGGAGGCCGATATATAAGTCTCTTTTTTTTTTCTTCATTGTTTTTCTTTTCTTTTAAAATAGTATGCAGTATTTTCTGTGCATTTAGAATTAGGGATGCACCGATATGGAAAGTTTGGTTGGTATTAAATAACCAATATTACGTTTGGAGGGTGACGTATATAAGCCTCTCTTTCTTTTTTCCTCTATTTCTTTTCTTTGTTAAATTTTCTTTTCTTTTTAAATAGTAAACAGTATTTTCTGTGCATTTAGAATTAGGAATGCACCTATATGGAAATTTTGGCCGATATTGATAACCGATATTATATCAGGAGGCCGATATGAGCCTCTTTTTCTTCTTTCCCCCATTTCTTCTTTTTCTTTATTATATTTTCTTCTTTTAAAATAATAAGCTGTATTTTCTGTGCATTTAGATTTAGAGATGCACTGTTATTGCCAATTTTGGTCAAAATCGATAGCCAATATTATATCTGGGGGTCGATATATAAGCCTCTTTTTCTTCTTTCCTCGATTTCTTTTCTTCGTTATATTTTCTTTTCTTTTAAAAATAGTTTGCAGTATTTTCTCTGCATTTAGATTTAGGGATGCATCAATATAGACATTTTTGCCATTATCGATAACCGATTACCTATATATTTGGGAGCCAATATCCGATATATATAATTATCTTTTTCTTCTTTTTTTCATTTTTCTTTTAAAATAATTTGCTGTATTTTCTGTTCATTTAGAATTAGAGATACACCAATATGGAAATTTTGTCAAATAATGAAAACTGATATTATATTTGGAAGCCGATATATAAGTCTCTTTTTTTTTCTTCATTGTTTTTCTTTTCTTTTCTTTTAAAATAGTATGCAGTATTTTCTGTGCATTTAGAATTAGGGATGCACCGATATGGAAATTTTATTGAATAAAAACTCTTTTTCTTCTTTCATCTATTTCTTCTTCGGTATATTTTCTTTTCTTTTAAAATTGTATGCTGTACTTTGTGCATTTAGAATAAGGGATGCACTGATATTGGATGATATTGATGACCCATGTTATAATTGGAGGCAGATAGCTGATATATAGGCTTATTAAAAGTTTATATACATTTTTCTGACAATGATTGCAAAAACAAAAGGTAAACAGCTGATTTTATTTTAAAACCTTAACTCAAGAAAAGTTAAAACTGATCGCTGAAACATTTTCTCTCCAGCGGCATTAGATCTTGTAATGTACATATTTACTCTTTGAATGTCACAGAAATTACACTCGAAACCTTAGTGGCCTGCAACAAGCAAGTGAATTGCTTCAAATATTTGACAGATATTTATAATTATATTATAATTATAATATATTTTGTCCGATATCAAAATGGTCATCTATATATTGTATATCAGTAAGCTCTATTCTCAACACTGTCTCTCTGTCAGTCTTTACCGAGGATCAATCTGGATAATTACTCTGCTCTGCCTGTGGACGAGGGTGATGAAGACCGTCAGGCAGGCATTGATGAAGATGATGGTGAGGGTTCAGACCTGGAGCTGGAGTTGGGGGATCATCCAGACACTGATCACGGTGAGACACTCTTACATGTGGAGCTCGGAACTTTCACTTCGTGTTCTGATGGAGAAAAATGATGTGACAGGAGTGTGTGGAGTGATGTGACTTTCTGATGTGTTTTCTGTGCTTAGAGGAGAAGGCCGATCCGTCCATCCCACTGTATGTGCTTCCGCTTTACTCTCTGCTAGCACCTGAGCAGCAGGCCAAGGTAAGTACTTCAAATAATCCTTACAACAGAAATATTGTCTGAGAACTGTCTTAAACCAAAATTAAAAATTGACTTACTATATAGTGACTTAAACGTTGGTCCACACCTTTGAATTTTTTTTTTAAACACAAAAGAAGATATTTTGAAGAATGTTGGAAACCTATAACCATCGACTTTCATTGTTGGAAAAACAATTACTATGGAAGTCAAATATTTCAAACATTTATCAAAATATCTTTTGTGTTCAACACAAGAAAGTTAAAACAGGTTTGCAACAAGTAAATTATGACAATTAAAATTTTTTAGTGAACTATCCCTTTACTTTTTTTTCTACATAAAAGGAAGAAGAAATGGAGATAAAAAGAAATAAAAGAAATTGAGATGTGATTAATTTATTTTGATTAATTATTTATATAAGTTATATAATGTTACAATATAAATATAAAAACACTTTTCTGTAATTTAACAAATGCATTTTAGTTTTTTAATGTTAAGGAGATTTATTGATAGGTTGATGGCGTATACATTGATAGATGGGTTATTTATACGTTTATAAAAAAATACTTTATGCTGCATTTCATGAATCATTTTTTTAAATGAATTTTATTGTATTTTTTTTTTCATTTAGTTTATCACCCAAAATTTTTAAGTCTTTACACAGAAAAATATTTTGCATGACATTTTACTCATTTATGTTGTGTTATATTTATGTTCTGTTTGTAATGTTTCTCAAGATTAGACCTCTAAAGAAAATTATTAAAAATGTATTGCATTATTTTGCATGACATTTGACTAATTTGTCTTACGTTTGTCAAATTCCGTTTGTAATGTTTCTTGTTTTTGTGTTTGAACAAATGATGGTAATATTCTACTAAATGTGTTACCATTAGACTGTGGTTCAACAAGAGATATAATACATAATTTATTAATTTAATGAATTTATCAATTTAAAGATATCAAGCTAATTTGGTTTTTAAACCTTTAATTTAAATTTTAATTTATTTACTTATTTTTTTCACTCAATCTTTTCTGGACTTCACAAAAAATATTTTGCATGACATGTTGCTAATTTATGTTATGTTTATGTTAAATTCTGTTTGTAATAGTTTTGTTGTTGTGTTTTTACAAATGATGGTAATACTTTGTTGAATATATTAACGTTAGACTTTGGTTTAACAAGCGGAAATTTCATTAATTTAATAAATTTATTGGTTTAAAGAAATCAACCTAATTTGTTTTTTAATTGGTTTTTAATTCTTTAATTGTCATTTTTTATTTTTTATTTTTACCTAAAACAGTTTCTAGACTTTCCAAAAATATTTGTTTTGCATGACATTTTAAATCTATTAATAAAATAGGAGTCCCAGCTGGGTCAGTTGGCATTTCTGTGTGGAGTTTGCATGTTCTCCTCATGTTCGCGTGGGTTTCCTCTGGGTAGCTCCGGTTTTCCCCACAGTCAAAACGCATGTGCTATAGATGAATTCAATAAACTAAATTGACTATAGTGTATGTGTGTATGTATGGATGTTTCCCAGTACTGGGTTGCAGCTGGAAAGGCATCCACCGTGTAAAACATATGCTGGAATAGTTGGCGATTCATTCCGCTGTGTAGACTCCTGATAAAATAAAGGTACTAAGCTGAAGGAAAATAAAATAAAATGAAATACATATGACATAATTTAGGTTGTATGATAAGTTCTGTTTGTCATGCGTCTCATTTCTTGTGTATGTACAAATGATGGTAATACTCTTCTAAATGTAGTAACATTAGACTGATCTTAAATCTAATATATAAATTTTTTTTGATGATTATTGTGGAATCACCGTTTATAATCTTCAGCTCACAGTAATTTGTTGTTAAAGTCATGTTTGTGTGTGTTCAGGTTTTCCGTCCTCCTCCTGCTGGATCTCGTCTGTGTGTCGTCGCGACTAACGTTGCAGAAACATCTTTGACAATCCCCGGCATCAAGTATGTTGTGGACTGCGGTCGAGTAAAGAAGAGGTTTTACGACAGGGTGACCGGCGTCTCCTCTTTTAAGGTCACGTGGATCTCACAGGCCTCAGCCAATCAGAGGGCAGGAAGGGCGGGAAGAACCGAGCCGGGTCACTGCTATAGGTCAGAGTTTCAGGCTATGTTTACATGACAGTAATGTAGCCAAAGTAATTTTTGCATTGAATACAAGGCGACTGCTTTACATTTATTTTGGTATTGTACATACTCCGCTACATTGTAGTGTGAGGTTAAAAATTGATTAATGTTAATATTTGTCATTCATAACCTTTTTCGTTGTTATGGGAAACTGTATTTATTAGTTTTACTGACCATCCTAACCAAGAAGACAATAATAATAAAGCTAATTTTATGATTTTGTTGACTGAATTGTGCTTATATATTACCAGTATCAGAGACTCGATAAACAAGAAAGCCCTACACACTTTACAAATGTGTTATTTTAATGATGTATTTAATTCATTTTTATATTTCTACTTTGTATGTTTACGTTTAGATATTATTTATATATATATTATTTACATTTATATTTCTGGGCACTCAAAGCGCTTTACACAATTGGGAAAGGGGGGGTGGGGGGGATCTCCTCATCCACCACCAGTGTGCAGCATCCACCTGGATGACGCGACGGCAGCCATTTTGCGCCAGACCGCACACCACACACCAGCTGATTGGTGGAGAGGAGACAGAGTGATGATATGCCAATCATGATATGGGGAGGGATTGGAGGCCATAATGGACAGAGGCCAGTGGGCAGATTTGGCCAGGATGCCGGGGTTAAACCCCTACTCTTTTTCGAAGGACATCCTGGGATTTTTAACGACCACTGAGAGTTGGGACCTCGGTTTAACGTCTCATCCGAAAGACGGCGCTCACTGAGTAGTATAGAGTCCCCCGTCACTATACTGGGGCATTAGGACCCACACAGACCGCAGGTTGGGCGCCCCCTGCTGGCCTCACTAACACCACTTCCGGCAGCAACCTAGCTTTCCCAAGTGGTCTCCCATCCAGGTACTGACCAGGCGCAGCCCTGATTAGCTTCAGTGGGCGACCATGTGAGAGTTGCAGAGAGCTGGCTGCCAGCGAGTTTAGTTTACACTTAGTTAGTTTACACTTGTTTCTACCTAACATCTATGCTTTTTTGTCTGTAAATTGTTATATGTTGTTGTTGTTGTTGTTGTTTAAAAAAAAATAATAATAATAATTTAGCCAAAAACTGACATTTTTCCATTGCGTTTCAAAAAAGTTTCATCAAAAAAAGTAAAAAAAACTGTGTGTGTGTTTAGGCTGTACTCGTCTGCTGTGTTCGGAGATTTCAGTTTGTTTTCGGAGGCTGAAATCACACGGCGTCCTGTCGAAGATCTCGTTCTTCAGATGAAAGATCTCAACATTGAGAAGGTTTGCATTCATATTGTTCTATAAATAACACATGAATACTCATATCCAGCTCAGGCTCATAGAAAATACGTGCATCAGCCTTCATTTTTGTGGAATGTAAAATACGTTGTTCTGGGTGCATTTCGTTGCACGTTTTAGATGGCAAATCCACTAGAGGGCGTTGTCTACATTTTTGCGAATATGAAATATGTTCTTTTGGGACTGTTATTTTGCATGTTTCAGATGTCAAATCTACTAGAGGGCGCTGTCTATATTTTTGCAAATCTGAAATGTGTTTTTTCGGGAGTGCTATTTTGCATATTTCAGATGGTAAATCCAATATGTGCGCTGTCTGTCTTTTTGCAAATGCTTTTATCTTTTTTATGGTAGCGTGCTTTACCTCGAACTGAAGCGCTGTGCGCTGTACAACACGGTACTACCGAGCAAACTGACTACGGCAGAAAGTTTGTCCATGTAAAACTAGTTTGGTGATGCAAACATATTTAATTACAAATCATAGACACATTTAAGTTGTTTTGTGGTATTTATTTGGTGTTGTGCAAAGAACTGCATGAAAAAATCTTTGATTTGTTGATAATATGTTCCTGGAATTATCATTAGTGTCAAAAGGAGCAAAAGTTGTTTGCTTCACACTGCCCCCTAGTGTTCATTTTAATCACAAACTGCAGTCAAATAAATGTTAAAGTAGCTTTTTGCACATTTACAAAAATGTAGGATGAAGCACGTATTTCCTTTGGCCTTTTATTGCTTATACTTAACAGGTTTTGGTTTTGTCTTGTGTGTTATTCTAGGTTGTCAATTTCCCGTTTCCCACTCCTCCATCTTCTGAGGCTCTGATTGCTGCTGAAGAGCTTCTAATCTCGCTGGGAGCGCTGGAGAAACCGGCTCGACACGGACGGTACAGTTTCACTCAGTCATTATTTTGACTTCAAACTCACTTAAGTTGTAAGAAGTGAAATAAATCGACTTGTTTGCTCATTTAAAACAATACACACTGCCTGCTTCCATTGTTATGAGTGTGTTCTCAATCTTTTAATAACATATATGTGCATTTTTTCTTTCTTGAGTTTCTGTTTTTAGTTATGTTTAACCTTTTCTCTCTCTGTTGTAGTCTGAGTGAGATGGAGAAGGCGCGTCTGTCGTGTCCCATCAGTCCCCTGGGTCGAGCGATGGCTGCGTTCCCTGTAGCGCCACGTTATGCTAAGATGCTAGCGCTGGGCCGCCAGCAGGGCTGTATGCAATACATCATCACCATCGTATCCGCCATGACCGTCAGAGAGATCTTCGAGGATTATGACAGGTTATTCATATCACACATGCATATTTACCTGATTTCTGTTTATATATATGAGCTGTCAAACCATTGATCGCTTCCAAGATTACAGTTTGGAATTTGAATAGATGTGTGTGTACTATGTATATTTATTAGTGCTGGTCAAAAATTAATCACTTCCAACATCAACTTTTGTTTACATTTATTAATATTTAAATATAAAATGTATATTATACAGTTATTCATTAATTTTCTTTTTGGCTTAGTCCCTTTATTAATCTTGGGTCGTCACAGTGGAATGAACCGCCAACTTATCCAGCACATGTTTTACATAGCTGCAACCCATCTCTAGGAAACATCCATGCACACTTATTCACACTACGGACAATTTATTCATTCATTTTCATTTTCTTGTCGGCTTAGTCCCTTTATTAATCCAGGGTTGCCACAGCAGAATGAACCGCCAACTTATCCAGCAAGTTTTTACGCAGCGGATACCCTTCCAGCCGCAACCCATCTCTGGGAAACAAATTCACACACACACACGGACAATTTAGCCTACTAAATTCACCTGTACCACTTGTCTTTGGACTGTGGGGGAAACCGGAGCACCCGGAGAAAACCCAAGTGAACGCAGGGAGAACACGCAAACTCCACACAGAAACGCCAACTGATCTGAGGATCGAACCAGCGACCTTCTTGCTGTGAGGCGACAGCACTACCTACTGCACCACTGCTTCGCCCTACGGACAATTTAGCATACCCAATTCACTTGTACCGCCTGTGTTTGGACTGTGGGGGAAACTGGAGCCATGAGGAAACATCTTTGTCATGTTTTTCTGTATGTGTTCAGGCCTGCAGGCAGTGAGGAGGAGAACGTGAAGATGAGCGGGAAAAAGGCCAGATCAGTTCAGATGAGGAGGTTATGGGCAGGACAAGGAGCGTCTCTTCTGCTCGGAGATCTGATGGTTCTGCTCGGTACTTTCATTTAATTTCTAAAGTTCATGTCAAATGTTCTGATGTTCAGGCCTAATGTGAAAAACAGAGAACCTTTTCTGTTGCGTTGTTTTTTTCTTACATATTTAAGTTTTTCTTTTTGTATTTTTATTCATTAACATGCTAATATTATATTTATTTATTGTCAATATTTTGAATTGGCTTTTGTATTTTCACGTTTTTCATGTGAATTTTAGTTATTTTTAATCATTTGAGGTAATTTGTTTTGTATAATTAGAACATATAGTGCTCGGCATAATTAAGTACAGCCCATTTTTCTCCATTTCTCAGTAAATATAGGCGATGTATTTTGGTGCATTTTAAACAAAACAGATTTATTAAACAGATATATTTATTAAAATAATATTTTAGCCACCAAGCATGTTTAGAAATTGAAAGATAATACAATTAAATTCAAGCAAAATATTGCAAAAATAAATGACAACCTACAAAATTTCAACAAAATTTTTCAATATTTAGATTTTTCCTCTTCTTTAGATTTGTATTTATTATTTTTCTAGAACATATAAATTTGGATGTACTAGTTTTTGGATCGTTATCGTAAGTTATTTTGTTAGATAAGCTCCAGTACTGGCTTCAGTACTGACTACTGACTAAAACTACAAATATAATATTGTAAAGCTTCCTATTAAAATATGAATTTAAAAGAGAGATTTATGAGGGGTGCACTTATATATGCTGAGCACCAGCAACCAGTTGTAAGAGCAACACATAATAACTTGACTTCTAGTTGATCATTTGTAAAAGTGGCAAAAGGTGGATTTTTCTGATGAATCATCTGTTGAACTGCATCCCAATCATCACAAATACTGCAGAAGACCTACTGGAACCTGCATAGACCCAAGATTCTCACAGAAATCAGTCAAGTTTGGTAAAGGAAAAATCATGGTTTGAGGTTACATTCAGTATGTGGGTGTTCGAGAGATCTGCAGAGTGATCTACAGCCTGAGGTATTAAGACATTTGTGCTGCCCATTACATTACAAACCACAGGAGAGGGCGAATTCTCCAGCAGGATAGCGCTCCTCATACTTCAGCCTCCACATCAAAGCTCCTGAAAGCAAAGAAGGTCAAGGTGCTCCAGGATTGGCCAGCCCAGTCACCAGACATGAACATTATTGAGCATGTCTGGGGTGAAGCCTGGTTTTTACTTCTGCGTCAAGTGACCGGCGCAACTCACGGCGCAGGCAACGCGCGTGTAGCTGTGCATTTATACTTCTGCGCGCTGTCTCCGTTGGTCTGCATTAACACTTCCGAAACGCTAGTGGGCAGTGAGGTGTAAATGTTCCTCTGTGTCGAGTTTCTTCGCTTCTGTTTTGCTTTTCCTGAACACTTCCTGGATGTACAAGTGACTCAAACTCGCTCATTTTGAGGCAGGAACCGGCGGACGTGCAACAACTTTAACCATGAGGTAAACACAGAGCAAAACTTTCCATCTGGAGCTCCTTCACGGGACTCCACACTTGTAAACAATCGCTCGCGCCATTCGCGCGGCTCTCGGTCCCACCCAGACTCGTCGGCGCTAGCAAGCCGACCAATCACAGAGCTTGCGCTACGCGTTGTTGCGACGTGTAGTTACATTTTTTGAGAGGTGCACGTCAGTGACGGCGATGGCCACGGCGAAGGGCTATGCGTCAGCGCCGTAGCCTACGCCGGTGTTTGACGCAGAAGTATAAATCAGCCTTAAGATGGAGGAAGCATTGAAGATGAATCTAAAGAATCTTGATGAACTCTGGGAGTCCTGCAAGAACACTTCACCATTGCAGATGACTTTATTAATCAGTGATTTGAGTCATTGCAGAGATGTATGGATGCAGTCCTCCAAGCTCACGATGGAGTCAGACACAATATTCATTCTGTTTCCACTGCAGCATGACTTTATATTCTATACTGGACATTATTTTTGTTCAGTGACAAGACTTTTGTCTCAGCAAAGTCAGACTTTACTCTCCTAATTAAATAATTAAAAATCAAGGCATGATCATGTTTTATTTTAGTAAAATAAGTGTGATTAGAGGCGTTTGCCTTCCATATAAGCCACTTCTGATAGCCAATGATCAACTAGAAGTCAAGTTATTTATTGTTCCTAAAACTTAGATAAGCGACAACACCTTTGTCAGGTAGTGTACTGTACACACTATAGATCATATTATACACATGCATAGACAAATAAAAAATACATTAATATTTTGCATATGATTTACATAAATAATTAGAAATAAATCATTTGGATCATTTCGAAATAATTGAATAAATTGCATTAAATTGAATCTGTAAAAAAAACAAGGGGTTTTACTTCAGATACAGTGGGAATACTTTTTTTCCTAATAAATAATGACCAGGTAACAGTCATCTTACTTCTCAACTGGTGGGTCGTGACCCAAAAGTGTGTGGTCAAAAAACAACAACAAAAGATTAATTTTTTACTTATTTTGCTTATACCGGACTTTTATTTTGAAATGCGTGCACGACAACCCTACCGTTTGACATGTGAAATTTTATTTAATTATTGCGCAAGTACAACCCCAAATATGTTAAGTTTGGATATATATATATATATATATATTGACGACAAAAAAGACTTAAAGCCTCAGAGTCATATGTAGTGAGGTGCTCTCATAAGAGAGCATGAAACCTTCTATGTTAAAGCAACATTCAGAAACCAGAAAACATGTTTTATTAACAGTTTATTATTAACAATATTTGTCGTTTTTACTTTGTAATATTTCTATAATTTGATCAATTTTGTTAAATGACAGCAATAAAATAGTGTTTATTTGTAAGTCTTGGTGAATTTCTCATGATGTATCTGTCACTGCTCGTTTATGTTAACAAATAAATACAAATTAAGTATTATTCCTAAAATTGTATTATAGCACCTAAAAATTTGAGTCGCGGCTTGATGACCATGTAAAAATGTGGGTCCCATGGCCAAACCAGTTGAGAACCCCTGTCTTACAGTATACAGTGATTGTGGCATCTATTATAAATCAGTCGTTATAATAAAAATAGTCTATCATTAGACAGAGCTGTTGAACTAAATAAACTAATTTTAGCTGACAAATTTAAAGTTTGACTAAACAGTAAAACACATCGGTTGAAGCTGCTCATTAAAAATGCAGAGTTAATATGTATGGTGCAAATAGTTCTCTTTGTCCGCCTTTGTGTGTTTGCTGTAAATGTTGTTGTGTGTTTAGGAGCTGTTGGTGCTTGTGAATTTGCGGGTCTTACTCCTCAGTTTTGTGAGGAAAACGGCCTTCGGTTCAAAGCAATGCTGGAAATCCGAAGATTACGAGGACAGCTGACTAATGCAGGTACATACACACACACACACACACACACACACACACACACACACAAACAAACGAATGTGTGCTTTTACATTCTTTTTCTTTCTTTTGTGTGGGGTTTAAGCACAAATTGTTTAATGTTTGATCTGTAATCATTTTTTGAAAGAAAAACACTATTTTTGGTCAGAAAGGAAGGTTGAATATGCAATCTGCGATCATTTGTTATGAAAACTTTTTTTTTTGTTCATTTGGAAAAATTATTAGAAATATACATTAATATGCATTAATATAACAAACACAATAATACATGTTTACCTTTAATAAGCTGTTTATATTCACACACTGTTGCCACACAACTGTGTTTAAACTCTTATAAAAGTGATTTTTGCAGATTCTCAGAGAAATCAGTCAAGTTTGGTAAAGGAAAAATCATGGTTTGGGGTTACATTCAGTATGGGGGTGTGTGAGAGATATGCAGAGTGGATGGCAACATCAACAGCCTGAGGTATCAAGACATTTGTGCTGCCCATTACATTACAAACCACAGGAGAGGGACAATTCTTCAACAGGATAGCGCTCCTTCTCATACTTCAGCCTCCACATCAAAGCTCCTGAAAGCAAAGAAGGTCAAGGGTCTCCAGGATTGGCAAGCCCAGTCACCAGGCATGAACATTATTGAGCATGTCTGGGGTAAGATGAAGGAGGAGGCATTGAAGATGAATCCAAAGAATCTTGATGAACTCTGGGAGTCCTGCAGCTTTCTTCGCCATTGCAGATGACTTTATTAATCAGTGATTTGAGTCATTGCAGAGATGTATGGATGCAGTCCTCCACGCTCATGATGGAGTCAGACACAATATTCATTCTGTTTCCACTGCAGCATGACTTTATATTCTATACTGATCATTATCTCTGTTCAGCGACACGACTTTAATAATAGCTCCAGTGTATTGTAGAACATGTTGTATTTGGTGAAATCAAACTAACCATAGTCTGTGTCTGTGTTTCAGTGAATGCTGTGTGTGCTGACGCTGATGTTTATGTGGATAATAAGATGGCTCCTCCGACAGAGGCTCAGGTGTTGTGTTTGCGGCAGATCGTGTTGGCTGGTTTAGGAGATCACATCGCCAGACGAGTGCAGGCCGAGGAGCTGCTCGACCCCAAGTGGAGAAATGCATATAAGGTTAGCTTCTGATTTCACATCATACAACCATTTCTGTGCTGAAGCCAGAATTATTAGCCCTCCTGTAAATGTTTTTCCCCAATTTCTGTTTAACAGAGAGCAGATTTTTCCAACACATTTCTAAACATAATAGTTTTAATAACTCATTTCTAATAACTGATTTATTTTATCTTTGCCATGATGACAGTAAATAATATTTGACTAGATATTTTTCAAGACACTTCTATACAGCTTAAAGTGACATTTAAAGGCTTAACTAGGTTAATCAGGTTAACTAGGCAGGTTAGGGTAATTAGGCAAATCATTGTACAATGATGGTTTGTTATGTAGACCAGTGGTTCTCAAAGTGGGGGTCGCGGGACAATGAGAGGGGTCACTTGGTTATTTCCAAAAATCTAATAAATTTGTATAAACGTTTTAAATTACCATTGTTTATCTATAACTTACAGAAGATAAAAATAGTTAACAACATAAAAATGCAACATCCAAACAAAAAGCCATCAGCCTTTCATTTTTTCCCCATTGGATTGCAACCCCTGGGATTTTTACATTAGATTAACGACAGAGCAATAGCGTCACCTGCAGCAGATTGATTTTACGGCACTAGATAAACTTTCTGACACCTTTACGCAACTTATGTACATTTAAAATAAATACAGACACGACTGAATTGGTCTTCAAAAATAAGCCAAGAAAAGACTTGTGATGTAACTTAAATATTGTGCCCACCAGTCTCATTAGGTAAGGTTAATATTAAATAATAATAAAAATATATATATATAGTTGTTAGACTGTTGCACTTTTTTTGTTGTCAATATGCTTGTGTTTATAGGCCTATTGGTTTGTGTGAGCAGTTGCGTGCAACATTTGTATGATTATAACCACTTTCGAAAATAGTGGGGGTCGCCAGTCATTGGCATTGTTATTTTGGGGGTCTCGGGTTGAAAAGTTTGAGAACCCCTGCTGTAGACAATCGGAAACAAATATTGCTTAAGAGGGCTAATAATATTGACCTTAAAATAGTTTAAACTGCTTTTATTCTAGCGGAAATAAAACAAATAAGCCTTTCTCCAAAAGAAAAAATATTATAGGAAATACTGTGAATAATTCTTTGCTCTGTTAAACATCATTTGGGAAATATTTGAAAAAGAAACAAATATATATATTTATTTTTTAGTTATTTTACACCATAGGATGCATTTAAGTTAAATAAATTTAAAAGATTTAAAAAATAAAACAAAAAGAAAAAGTAACCTCTTGTGTTTTTTCTTCAAACTACATAAAGGTGTCTATTTTTCCTTAAAAAAAAAACAACAACATTATTTACTGACTATTTGTCAACTACCCATGTGTGTGTGTCTGTGTGTGTATATTTGACAGACTCCTCTGCTGGATGATCCAGTGTTCATTCATCCGTCATCTGCTCTTCACAAAACACTTCCCGAGTTTGTGGTTTATCAGGAGATCATGGAGACCACCAAGATGTACATGAGAGGTGTGGGGTTATATATATATATATATATATATATATATATATATATATATATATATATATATATATATATATATATATATATATATATATATATATATATAATTTTATTTGAGTTTTTTTACACACTGTCCTTCAAATGGACTTTATAGTTTTCTTAATCAAGGTTTTTTGTTTTAAAATCTTGTTGTAGTAGATGTCTTTTTGTTTACCATCCCAGCATGACTTTGAACTTGTATATTTGTTGTAATAATAATTTCAACATTATTTGGTTAATAAGCAGCTATTAAGTTAAGACTTTAATGTTATATTTATTTAGTTTCTAGATTTATTACTTATAATCTAACATTTGATCTAGGATTTATAGTGGATCATTTTATTGCAATTGCAAGTTTTTTGGCGTTTATTAAGTATGGGTTACTTTTACTTTTATTTTATCTGATTATTTATTTGATAATCTGCAGGAAATAACATTTCTTCTATAGTGAAAATATTGTCATTTAGAGCCGATAGGTTTTTTCCAGAAAATGATAGTTGGTTAGGATAACGCATCCTTGTGTGTGTGTGTATATATGTATGTATATATATATATATATATATATATATATATATATATGTATGTACACTACAGATCTAAAGTTTACACACTCAACTGTTTAACTGTCACCTTATGATTTGAATCCGGAAGAAAGTAGTATTTCATCTTACATTTTCTGAGTACATTTACATAAGACACCAATACTCCGATTTTAATATGATTAAGATAATACTCTTATTAAAAGTCTACCGTGTAAGCAGCGGTTTATGTTTATCTTGAAGAACCAGCGAGTCATGAAATGCGGAGGTTTTTCTTTTCGTTCATTATGCGGTATCAAATTACATTAAAACAGAAGTCGAAAGTTAAAAATGAAACACCCGAAATTGCGTGAAACTCTGGAGAGCCTGGTGTTGCGACATTGTTTTACACTGAAACTTGCCTTCAAAAAGTGCTTCCCTGGTCTTATCCATATTTCATTGCATGTTAAACACACGTCCACAACAACAGGAAGTAGAAAAAACCTGCAACTGCGTTAATTGCGTTAATTTTTTAACGCGTCAATTATTTCAAATTAATCGCATGCGTTAATGCACTCATTTTGACAGCAGCACTAATATGTATACACACACTAAACACTGAGGGTCTGAATACTTAGGATCATGGGATATTTTAAAAGATCTGCAAAAATGTCAACAGTTCTGTCATTTTTCTGTCAGTATGGGGTACTGTGTGTACATTAACCAGGAAAAAAATTTACTTTTTGATTTTTGCAAATGTCTGCAATATAACAAAGAGTGTAAAATTTAAGGGGATCTGAATACTTTCTGTGCTCACTGTGTGTGTTTATTCATAACATTTACAAATATATCAGTAATCAGTTTAAATGTGGTTGCTTGCAGGTGTTTGTGCTGTTCAAGATGATTGGATTCCCAAGCTCCTCCCACAATACTGTCACTTCAGTGCTCCAGAAGAAAGCCCCGCCCCACGGTTCTGTCCTCTGATTGGCCGAGTGAAGTGTCATCAGCAGAGCACCTTCTGTAAGAGCCGCTGTCCTCAGTCTGAGTTCACTGAGAACGCAGCCGTTGTATTTTAATGATGTGTGTGAGTGTGTGTGAAATCAGTCACGTGATTTAGGTGTGTCTCTCTTTCTCCACAGTCAGAGTCAGTTGGAAACTTCCTGCCATTGAGATGGATTACCCAGAGGGCCTTGAGCGTTACAAACTGTTTGCAAAGTTTTTCCTGGAGGGCCAGGTGATTATGTGTGTGTGTAAATGTGGGAAAACAAACCAAAAACAATATTCTTAGTTGTTCTTTCTATACTATCACACTATAAAATCAGTTTATAACCATTGTAAAGTTGCTCATTATGAGAAAAATATATATAAAGTTGCATCAAAAATGTTTGTGTATACACTATTAGGTACACCTGTCCAAGTGCTCGTTAACGCAAATTTCTAATTAGCCAATCACATGACAGCAACTCAATGCATTTAGGCATGTAGACATGGTAAAGACAATCTGCTACAGTTCAAACTGAGCATCAGAATGGGGAAGGAAGATGATTTGAGTGACTTTGAATTGGGCATGGTTGTTAGTGCCAGATGGGCTGGTCTGAGTTTTTCAGAAACTGCTGATCTACCGGGATTTTCATGCACAACCATCTCTAGTGTTTACAGAGAATGGTCAGAAAAAGAGAAAATATCCAGTGAGCGGCAGTTCTGTGGGCACAAATGCTTTGTTGATGTCAGAGGAGAATGGCCAGACTGGTTCCAGCTGATAGCACTTGTGATAATAGAGGTCTGCAGAAGAGCATCTCTGAACACACAACACGTCCAACCTTGAGGCAGATGGGCTACAGCAGCAGAAGACCACACCGGATGCCACTCCTGACAGCAAAGAACTGGAAATTGAAGCTACGATTCACACAGGCTCAGCAAAATTGGACAATAGAAGATTGAAGAAACGTTGCCTGGTCTGATGAGTCGCAATTTCCGCTGTGACATTCTGATGGTAAGGGCAGAATTTATCACCAACTACATGAAGGCATGGATCAACGGTTCAGGCTGGTGGTGGTGATGTAATGGTGTGGGAAATATTTTCTTGGCCCATTAGTACCAATTGAGCATCTTATCAACTCCACAGCCTACCTGAGTATTGTTGCTGACCATGTCCATCCCTTTATGACCACAGTGTACTCTTTTTCTGATGGCTACTTCCAGCAGGATAACAGGCCATCTCATAAAGCGTGAATCATCTCAGACTGGTTTCTTGAACATGACAATGAGTTCACTGTACTCAAATGGAATCCACAGTCACCAGATCTCAATCCAATAGAGCAGCTTTGGGATGTGGTGGAACTGGAGATTCACATCATGGATGTGCAGCTGACAAATCTGCAGTGGCTGTGATGCTATCATGTCAATATGGAGCAAAATCTCTGAGGTTTCCAGTACCTTGTTGAATCTTTGTTATGAAGGATTAAAAGTGGGTCCAACCCGGTACTAGTTTTATAAACCATATATATATATATATATATATATATATATATATATATATATATATATATATATATATATATATATATATATATGAGGTTTAAACTAAGTGATTTGGAACTGCTCGTGTGATTTTTTTTTTTGCATCATTTCTTATGTTCTGCTAAGGAAATACAAAAATCTTGTAAATTTTTTTGGTTTATTATCTGAAGAACTGTTGAACTTGCAAAATTCTTGAGGGACTGTTTAATATCATTTTGACTGTACATTCATCCTGCTTATTACATGAATAGGCTGCATTCATTAGATAAAAATATGTTTAAATTGTAGATTTTTATTGCAATATCAAATAATTAGTTCACACTTTAATGTTTTAAAATGTCATTATTCCTTTGACACGAAGATGAATTATTAGCATCACTTGTGCTCTGGAAATATTTACTGTTATGTTTCTTTATAAAACTGATCGTTTTTCCTGAGGATTGTTTGGTTTAGATGAAGTTAAAACAATTTTTATTTGAAATATGAATCTTTTACAATATTATATTCATATATACATATATATATTATATTATATATTATATTATATACAATATTATATACAATATTATATAATTGAATTTGCATTCGATTTGACTGATTATTTGCATCCTTAATGCATAAAGATATTAAATTATGCACAGTTATATATCATAATATTTTATATATTAAATTAAAGTCAAAAAGAAGTCCTACTGGTTTAAAATTTGAAAAAAATGGAGGAAAGTTCTGCAGTGATGCCATATATTCATAAATAAATAAATAAATAAATGATTTTGCTGTAGAGAAGGAATTTTATTATTTCCATCTGATTTCCTGCAGGTTTGTCCCAAGATTCAGAAGTTCAGCTCTTGTTTACTGTCGTCACCCTCAACTATGCTGAAGACGTGGGCCAAGTGAGACCACACACATGCACACACGCATACACTCACACGCATACACGTTTGTTTTTGTGAATTATGGGGACATTACATAGGTTTCCATTGTTTTTTACTGTATAAACTTTATTTTCTGTTGCCCTAAACTCAACCCTCACAGGAAACTGCGGTTTTACTTTCTGAAACAGCTTATTCTGTGTGATTTATAAGCTTTTTGAGAAATGACATCAGCAATGTCCTTTTAATTCATCACCTTCCTGTAACATCTGTGTCATTATATAGATTTGTGTCCTGATATATCACAAAATGTGTACACACACACACACACACACGCACGCACATTATCTTTAATACAGAGTGTAATTGTGTGTTGAGTAATGTAATGCTGTTGATGTCAGGCTGCAGCCACGGACTGAAGTTCTTCTGACAGCGCTGGTTTCAGAGAAAGCAGACAACAGAACGTCTTTAGAAGCTGCGTGGAGGAAAAACGAAAAATGTAAGTTGTTATGCGCATGAAAATGATTTGGCATCATCCTTTGGAAAATTTGTGTTTTTTTTTTACTAGGATCCTTGTGTGTTTTTATTTTGCAAGATGACTGAGGGCTTTTTTGGTTGGAAATAAACCATTTCACACTGTGTAAATGCTCCAATCTACTCCAGGGTGGTGAAATAAGGGCTCAGTTTGACCTGTTTTATTCTAAAATTGACAGAAAAAACTTATTCCCAATTTGAAGTTGAAATCTCAAATAAATTCAGTAGATTTACTTAGGGTGCAGTACCAAACATGACCACCAAATGACAGGCACTGTCCACAAATCTGCAGGGTGCAAACAGGATCTATAAATCTGAAGTTTAAAAATACATCTATAAAAGTCTGACTTTAAAAAATTCAGTTGTCTCAAATTTCAGATTCAATATTTTAGTTAAGAAAATCACATTCAAAATTTTTTTTTAAATGGCATATAATGTTCAGTTTTATTAAATTACAATTGTTAATTCAAATTATTACAATACAAATTCAGATTGTTTTGGCATATTATTAGCTCCGTATTCAGCTTCAAAAATTAAGGCAGCAACTTTTTTTACAGTGCTTGTTTTACAACAACAACAAAAAAACAATAATATTTAGAACAAATTTATTTCATGATCATCAAATCAGAATATAAGAATTATTCATGACATTTATTTATGAAAAATGAAAAACTATATTGCTTTGCATCACAATCATTAATAATAAAATCTTTATCAAATCGTATTGGAAGCAGTTTACATTGTAATAACATTTCATAAATGTACTGATGATGCAGTGTTTTAAATGAAAGGGTCTTCTTGAACACCTTGATTAGTTGCATTAGCTGTGTTTGATTAGGATTGGAGCAAAACTGTGCAGAGCTGCTGCCCTCCAGGAATCCAGTGTGAGATCTGTGATTTACTAAATATATATTTATTTTTTAAAACAATAGTCACTTTTCAGATTCAAATATTTTGTTATGTTTGATTTAACTTGATGTTTTAAGTAAATTTAATGTCATGTAATTTGAAATTATTTTTGATTTGATTTAGCTAAAAAAATTCAAGCAGCAACAGCAAAAAACAAACATTAATAATCAGAACGAATATATTTAATGATCATCAAACAGAAAATAAGAATTATTTACAAAATGTATTCATGAGAAATGAAATGACTGAATTGCTTTGCATCACAATCATTAATCTTTATAAAATATAGTCAAATTGAAAGCCGTTTACATTGTAATAACATTTCACAAGTTTACTGAAGATGCAGTGTTTTAAATGCACTGAATGCAACCTTGAATTCTTTTTAAACTTTTGAAAGTTGTGTGTGAATATTGAATATTTTCCAAAAAAATATATTGGTAATAGGCATGGGACACGATAACCGTGTTCAAGGTATACCATGAATTGGAAAAGTCAAGGTTTTTTAAAAACAGTCAAAATTGTCTGCTATACTATTCCTAAGGTATGTGTAAGATTTTTTAATTAAGTTTTTTTAGGACAGCAGTATCTCCAGCAGAAAAGATCCCCAAAGATTCAGTTTAAATTGTGAAGAAATCTGTGTTTTTGGAACAAAGTCCATAATTAATTTGAATTATTTCGCCTGACATGTTTACCCCTCCAAAATATTATACATTTTTCCCAAATTAAAATATATTGTGGACAAAGAGGAAAAAGGTTTTTACCCAGAAAAAAAAAATATAAAAAAAAAAAAATATATATATATATATATAATTTATATATAAAATATAAAGTATATAAAAAAATATATATATTTTAGAGCAGTAATCCCAATATCATGATACCGAGATACCATGATATTTAAATCCAAGGTTATCATACCGTCAGAATCTTATACTAGCCCATGCCTAATTGGTAATAAATATTTTAAAAAATTCAGCCACATCAAAGTTCAAATCAAAGTGTGTAACGAAATAAATAGAGCTTTATTTCTTCTCCTAGATCTGCTGTCAGCGTATTGTCAGTGGATCCCAGAGTCTCTTCATGAAGAAGTCAGTAAAATCTGGCCGCCGATCGGACAAGCAGACCCTCGGTGACCTCTGACCTTCTAAACCTAGACTTTTAATCCTGAATCCGAGCAGTAAGACTTACAGCTCAAGAACAGAATCATTCTCTGGCCAACTTCCAGCATAAAACCATGTTGCCTGAAAACCTTGACTTTTGTAAACACGTCTCCACACACCCTGACACCAAAACAAATAAATTCATCGTCTTTTTTTAACGACCTGCTGTCTCCATGCTGTCTGTTCTGGCCTTTATCGCACTGCAGAGTGTTTGCTGACAGCATTGAGCATCGCTAGTGTTTTTGCTCATGTCATCATATCTTTAACAGTGTGTGTGTCTGCATCAGATATCATCAGGCATGTGCAAAGGTAGGGCTCAACCTGTGCAGAACAGGGTTATTTTAGTAACCAACAGCTAGTGCTGCATCCCAATTCCATTACCTGTAACGTAGACTAACATTACACAGCGATGTTCCGTACAGATTACCTTTTAACACTAATCTCTGAATAAATACTTATGGGTCGTAGGCAAGCTATATATCCGTGTAATCTTTATTTCTCACTCTTTCAGCCCCAAGCCCAACAGAGACCTTCCTTCTATATGTTTCCGAGTAAATTCTGTAAGTTTGCTACATACAACTAATGCGCTTGAAATTAGACATTGGGCAAGCTTAAAGTGCGAGTGTCGCCTGGGAGGGGAGACATTTAAAGCCAAGACAATATGCTTTTGCATTTAATTTATGCATCACACGGTATTACAGTCTTTATGAAGTGAATATTATGTTATCACAAATTGTTAAAAAAAATTGTCCTTTGTTGAATAAAAAAAGGGGAAAGTCTATGCCAGGGTACTGGAGAGGAGGATCCAGCCTATGGTTGAACCTAGGATCCAGGAGGAACAATGTGGTTTTCGTCCGGGCTTTGGTACACTGGACCAGCTCTATACCCTCACCTGGGTGCTCGAGGGTTCATGGGAGTATGCCCAACCAGTCCACATGTGTTTTGTGGACTTGGAGAAGACATTCGATCGTGTCCCTCGTGGCATTCTGTGGAGGGTGCTCGGGGAGTATGGGGTCAGAGGCAATCTGTTGAGGGCCGTCTCGTCCCTGTATGAACAGAGTAGGAGTCTGGTTCGCATTGCCGGCAATAAGTCAGATTTGTTTCCATTGCATGTTGGACTCCGGCAGGGCTGCCCTTTGTCACCAATTCTATTCATAATTTTTATGGACAGAATTTCAAGGTGCGGCCTTGGGCTGGAGGGGGTCTGGTTTGGGGAACACAGGATTTCATCGCTGTTATTCGTAGACGATGTTGTTCTGTTGGCTTCATCGAACATGGACCTTCAGCATGCACTGGGGCGGTTTGCTGCCGAGTGTGACGCGGCTGGGATGAAAAACAGCACCTCCAAGTCCGAGGTCATGGTGCATCACCGGAAAAAGGTGGTTTGCCATCTCCAGGTTGGAGGAAAGTCCTTACCCCAGGTGGAGAAGTTTAAGTATCTCGGGGTTTTGATCACGAGTGAGGGAAAGATGGAACGTGAGATTGACAGGCGGATTGGTGCAGCGGCAGCAGTAATGTGGTCGATGTACCGGTCTGTTGTGGTGAAGAAGGAGCTGAGCGGAAAGGCAAAGCTCTCGATTTACTGGTCAATCTACGTTCCTACTCTCATCTATGGTCATGAGCTTTGGATCATGACTGAAAGGACAAGATCTCGGATACAAGCGGCTGAAATGAGTTTACTTCGAAGGGTGGCAGGGCGCACTCTTATGGATGGGGTGAGGAGCTCTGACACCCGGGAGGAGCTCGGAGTAGAGCCGCTGCTCCTCCACATCGAGAGAAGTCAGCTGAGGTGGCTCTGGCATCTGTTTCGGATGCCTCCTGAACGCCTACCTAGGGAGGTGTTCCAGGCATGTCCCACCGGGAGGCGGCCTCGAGGAAGACCCAGGACACGCTGGAGGGACTATGTCTCTCAGCTGGCCTGGGAACGCCTCGGGATCACCCCGTAGGAGCTGGAGGAAGTGTCTGGGGATAGGGAAGTCTGGGGTTCTCTCCTAAGACTGCTGCCCCCGCGACCCAGCCCCGGAAAAGCGGCAGAAGATGAATGAATGAATAAATGAATGAATGAATAAATGCTTTTTCAGTTGTGGGTGATGACGGCATGGCACAACTCTCCTCCAGACAGTTGCGCCATGTCATGCTTTAATAAAATAAACATGATATAAAAATTCAATTATTGTAAAGCTATTTCATTTCAAACTTTCTTAAAATAGTTATTAAATATATCATTAACCTCAAGTTAAACACAATAATGTTATATTCTGACATAAGATTTTAATAAGACTTCAAACAATGCCCATTTTTGCTAGTAAATTAAAGTTATGCGCCCTGTACGGAACACTATTTTAGTTGCGTACGGAACCCTGTTAATACCTATCATCTACTGTTCACATGCGAAGGCGGTACTTTTCCCATCTTTTCTCAAAAAGTACTGGTCCAAAAGACATCAATCAAGATTTGGATTGTGCAATAGCTATTCCCCCAGAGAATGAACACACAAGCAAGCTTATCTGGCGTTCAATGACTAAGGATTGTTTTTTTGAGTGCGCTGAATAGCGAAAAGTGTACGGAACATGGTTACGTTCTACATCCTAAAAGTATGTACTTTATTATTATTAAAAGGCACAATGAGAAAAGCAGTCCAGAGGCCAAAAGCAACAAGGTTAGTAAGCAGCATCACAACAAGTTTGAATTCATTTTAAGTGTTTAACTTAATATCAGAACATCATGAAAAGAATTAACTTATGAATGATTTATTTGTTTATAATTTTTGACCAATAGGTGGCAGAATTACAAATGTGATGTGTTGTGGTCTGTGTCAGGTGACAATGAAGAACTTAATGTTTGTTGTCAATGGCTGTCTCTCAACACCAAGTACGCAAAGTTCAGACTTGCGGCCTTGTTCAGACTTATAAGAATGAACTCCAGAGGACGCGAGGACACAAGTCAGGAACTTCTTTAAATGGAACGGCAGTGTACTTTATAACGTCACTTACCTCACTATTGATTCATCGGTTTCACTGGAGATTAAAAATAAAATGATTTAATTATATAAAGCACAGTCTTATAATTAATATAATACTCATAAATCAATATTTTTGATTTAAGAAAGTGTAAACATAAATCACTATAAATGTGAAGTGAAATGGGTTATTATATACAGACTCGTGTCTTTTATTATCAGATTTAACAAACTACAATGAACATTATACAAGTATAAAGTACAAGATGTAAACAATTCAATAAAGATAACGATAAGCAATTTAGTAAACAAAGTCAAACCTCGTACAACACTGTAACGTAATAACAGACAATTATAAAAGGTAACAAAATAACACACCTGAGAACAAATAATAGATTTTATAGACCAAACATTGTCCGTTAGCTATGCACAAGATGTATTAAATATAATGTTTTAACTACAGTGGACAGATGCAATCCAGCGGTACATCTGCGATGGACTGGCTGATGTAAAGCTGCTCTCGAGGGGGGAGGTGATGATTTGCTCCCGCTGACAGGCTGGGGGTCAGAGTCTGCATAAGCTGAGGCACATCGCCAAAGACGCTCTATCTTTATAAATAAACTGCTGATTTGAGTTTTAAATGACTACATTCTCGCCTGAAAAACTCTTGAAGTTTAATTTGTAACGCAACAGAGGAGTATTTTTTAAACAGTGCAGGTTTTCTCATCTGCCATTAGCTTTCACTTGTTACGCTGCAATGCATTCTGGGATACCTGTGCTTTGTAAGTTCGCACAAGTCCCCTCTTGAATCATCTTTGGCTCAAGGGGCGGAGCAAGTACACATCCGGGAATTGTATCTGTACTGGACTCTGTATGGCTGGGTGGTTTGTAGTTTTGTTCTCCCCCACAAGTTAGCGGGAATGGGCGCAGTGGGTAGAAAACAGGGCGGGGAACAGGCAGCTAAATAAAACAGGCAGCGGGACAACAAATGCTGAATATAAGCGGGAGCGGTCGGGTTCGTACTAAAACCTGGCAGGAGTGGGATTCAAAATTTAGTCACACGCAGATCTCTATTGCCAATGACACACCTAAAGTTCAGTGTCATCATGTTAAAGCACTGCAAAGTTGCAGCCTCAGATACGCTTTGACATCGTGCTATCAAATTTGTCGATGCCTTAAACAACAACAGTTTTGCTGATCGATATACTTTCCATAACTTTTGGTCAGCATTAGCTGAAGATGATCAGTCAAATTTGGTGACAATTTAATTCACATTCGAGGAAGAGTTCGCTAAAGAAGCTTTTTGAACAAAATCAAAATGGCAGACAGGAAGTTTGCCCAAATTCTTAAGAAATATGTACATATGTTTTTTTCCAATTCCATTGGTCCAACCGGGGCATTGTTTAGCCCGTATAAAAAAAATAAAATAAATCGTCTAAAATCTCATTCGTAATGGTCTTAAAGAGAAAACTGAAGTCATTGCGTTTGGGAACAGAGGTGCGGTTCTCAAGGTGAATGCGTACCTTGGCACTAAGAGTCAAACAACAAAAAATAAGATCAAGAATCTTGGTGTGACTCTGGAGTCAGATCTGAGTTTCAGTAGTCATGTAAAAGCACTCAGTAAATCAGCATACTATCATCTCAAAAACATCGCAAGAATCAGATGCTTTGTTTCCAGTGAAGACTTAGAGAAACTTGTTCATGCTTTCATCAGCAGCAGGGTGGATTACTGTAACGGCCTCCTCACAGGCCTTTCCAAAAAACAGTTGCAGCTCATTCAGAACGCTGCAGCCAGGATTCTGACCAGGACCAGAAAATCAGTCCTGTCCTCAGGTCTCTACACTGGCTCCCAGTCACATTCAGAATAGATTATAAAGTATTATTACTGGTCTGTAAATCACTAATTGGCCTTGGACCTCAATACATTACAGATATGCTGACTGAATACAAACCCAACAGATCACTCAGATCTTCAGGATCACAAAAACTAGAAATTCCAAGAGTTCAGTCAAAGCAGGGTGAATCGGCTTTCAGCTACTAACAGCGCCCCCCACTGCTGGAATCAGCAGTCAGAAATGATCAGATGTGCTCCAACATTAGGCACATTCAAATCAAGACTGAAAGCACATCTGTTTAGCTGTGCCTTTACAGAATGAGCACTGTGCTACGTCCGACAGATCGCACTATTATGTTTTTCTCTTTTTTTTTTTTTTGTAAAGCCCTTTGAATTGCCAGTGTATATGAAATGTGCTTTATAAATAAACTTGCCTTGCCTTAAAGTGTTAAATTTGACTTGATGAAACCTGCAGAAACCCTGAATATAAGTAATTATTATCAACTTCCGGACACAGATGTACGCCTTCTAGACTTCACCTCATCAACATACTGAAATAAACCTCAGCAACTTTCAGTTCACGCAGACTTTAATGTCAATAAACAATGTATTTTGGTAATCTAGTTGAGTATGAGTAGACTGTCTGCTTAATATCTGTTGATACTGCTCCTTCAACAGACATTTAACTGACTATAAGAAACGTTGCAAGTACATGTCAACTTACACTAACCCTAACCGCAACCTAATAGTCTACTTATAATCTAATGAGAATTCGTTAACATGTAGATGCAAAATAACTTAAATTCAACAAACAGACCATCACAATAAAGTGCGACCAACAACTTTATTATTCTAGATTTATTTAGTGTATATATATATTTAAAATCCAGCTTTTATTTGAGGTATTTGTCTGCAAACATTTTCACACCATTTCCCCTGAGGAAACACTGTTTGCCTGCGTGCGGTTTAAACGTCACTCTATGTTGCTTAAGCTATAAGAGTTCATTTAGGGAGTAAGACAAGATCTCTCGAATATTTCTCAACCCGTCGAGTGAGTTTCTAACATCTGCCCCTCCCGATGATGATAATAACAATAATGATAATGTGCAGTTACCACACAGAAAACCAATCTCTGAGATTCTCTCTGCTTTCAGGAGCTTTGTTTTGTTTTCACTGAAACTCTCCATCCAGTTTCTCTTCTCTGATTTTATTTTTTTACTTTCAGGCAAAATGTGAAGCAGCTGTGGGGATCTTGCATAACAGAGGTGTGTGTGCATGGCCTGAGGTTTACAGCAAACCTGATTCTGATTTCTGACACATTTCAGCTCAGAAATGTCAGGCATGGAGAGTTACTGCAGGAGTTGTTCAATACAAAGAGGCTTTGAAATCAAGGGAAAAAAGCTTGCTGAGTTGCGTAGGTGTGTGAGGGATTGTATAATGCGCTACATCAATTACTCCCACACACACTCAAGTGCACACACTTCACCTTAAGTAGTTAATTACGCAGCTCTTTTGACTTTACCTGGAAGGTTTGAGTCATGCATGAGAATCTAAGAATATTGTGCAGCGCATACAAATAAATCAGAGCAATTCATTTTTATTACATTATTTTATTTATGAATGTCATGATAAATTATAAAAAAGGCTAAAAACAATTATATGTTGAAAAAATATAGATAGAATCAACTTAGCCCCCCCTTTTGATTTTTTTTTTATTTTCCAAATGATGTTTAACAGAGCAAGAAAATGAAGAACTTTCCTACACTTTACATGGAAGAACTGAAATTTATTTTGATAATGGGGAACAGTTCTGAATTTCTGTGACCCACAATGCAAACATGTAACGAGACAAAATAATAATTAAGGCTATGATATTGGCATCCACTCACCCTTTTTTTTTCTCTTTTCAATTTATATATTTTACCCAAAACTGAACATCGTATACAATGATTTTTTTTTTTTTGGGATGTAAATTACCCACAACTAAACATCGTATACAATGATTTTTTTTGGGGGGGATGTAAATTACCCACAACTAAACATCGTATACAATGATTTTTTTTTTTTTAAATGAAGGTTATTTTTAGGACCAGTGAGTTTAAAAAGCTGTATTTTCATAACTAAAGTTTACAAAGGTTATAATTATGTTTAAGTGTGTATTTTCCAAATATTATACTTTCTGGATTAATTTTTAAAAGTTGTTATATAATTTTTTTCAAATTTTGAAATTGTCTTTTTTTTACTTTTGTATTAGTTTTTACTTCTTTGAGGTTCTGGTTTAGTTTTTATTTGTAGCTAAAAATTTGGATATTCAGGCAGTCGAGTGATTGTCAAAAACTGGAAAATTTCCAGTAGACCTCTGATCTTGGAGTGAATATCAGAGTTAGGACGAGTTGCAGCTTTTGAAGAACTTTCCTACACTTTACATGGAAGAACTGAAATTTATTTTGATAATGGGGAACAGTTCTGAATTTCTGTGACCCACAATGCAAACATGTAACGAGACAAAATAATAATTAAGGCTATGATAGGCTAGGGGGGATGATATTGGCATCCCCCCACCCTTTTTTTTCTCTTCTCAATTTATATGACATTATTATTATTTTTTTTTTTGCATTGTTTTGCTTTTCTGTTAATGCTTTGTATTTGGTATTCATCTGCATTATTTGCAAATAACTAAAACTTAAAAAATGTATAAAATTTAAATATACAAAATATTTAAATATGTAATTAGGTCTGGCGATAATTTTTGCTAATAAATATTAGTTGAAGTCAGAATTATTAGCCCCCCCTTCGAATGTTTCTTTTTTTAAATTTTTTTTTATTTAGATATTTCTCAAATGATGTTTAACAGAGCAAGGAAATTTTCACAGTATTTGTGATAACATTTTTTCTTCTGGAGAAAGTCTTATTTCGGCTAAAATTAAGCTGAAATAAACCAACCAATTAATTCAATTAATTTTGATTGCATAAGACAGTAATTAGTAGCATAATTAAGTAATTCTTAAACTAATGAATTATTCATTCATTTTCTTTTCAGCTTAGTCCCTTTATTAATCAGGGGTCGCTACAGCGGAATAAACCGCCAACTTATCCAGCACATGTTTACCTCAGCGGATGCCCTTCCAGCTGCAACCCATCACTGGGAAACACCCATACATTCAAATACATGCATACATTCACATACGTACAATATGGCCAATTTAGCTTATTTAATTCACCTGTACCGCATGTGTTTTGACTGGGGGAAACCGGAGCATCCGGAGGAAACCAACGTAAACACGGGGAGAACATGCAAACTCGCACAGAAATGCCAACTGACCCAGCCAGTGCTCGAACCAGCGACCTTCTTGCTGTGAGGCAATTGTGCTACCCACTGCGCTCACCGTGCTGCCCTTTTGAAGTAATGCTTTTCCTTTTTATTAAATTACCAAAAGCTGATTATTATACTTTAATATAGTTCAAAACACTATTTACTGTACATTTACCATAGTATTTGTTCATGTAAGGTGTTTGGTAAGAGTTTTTAAGAGTGTGTCCCAACACAAGTTGTTCCAATACAAACCAATGACGCTAACTTAATTTTTTTATTCAAGTAAATTTTACATAAAACAAATGTTTTCCCTCAAAAATCTCAAGAATTGTGTTCATTTGTCGACCTTTGAACAAGCAGCAAAAACATATATTTTTAAGTATATACTGTAATGATGTAATTTAGTAGTTTTTGGTGTAAATTACCCAAAACTGAACATCGTATACAATAATATATTTAAAAACACTATTATTTTCTATAAATTACCATAGTATTTTTCTATGTGAGGTGTGTGTGTTTGTACCAGGATCCTCCCTGTCCTGAGGGCAGTCAGAGGGGGAGGGGAGCGACACTTTCTTCCCTCCCTCAACATGGAGCTCCGTGTTCCGCCCTGCGCCGAGTCTGACTGGGGAGGAGCCGGAGGAGGGAGCGGTCCCACCGGGGAATGACAAACTAAAAAGACGTGTTGGGTCAGTCACACCTGACAGCACTCCGAGCACACGACACAAAACACAAGACCGACAGAAAGCAGCAGCGGACACCATGAGGGACACGGCCAAGAAGAACGGAGACCGGAGAAATAATAACACGGGTAAAAAGTCGCTTTTCTGATTCATTTCAGTCTCCTCCCTCTTTAAACTCCTTCCTGATGTTTTCCCTCAGAGTTTTAGGACGAAAACTTTGTGAAAACTGAAGTAATGCATGCATAAAGTGAAGGTAAACACGCTGAAATTGTTCGCAGCTGCTAAATAAACATGAAATTGTGTGTTTACATAATGTTAACGTACTTTAAAAGTTTACTTTCACCTTTAAGCCCCTGCTGTGATCCTGATTTTATAATTATATTACACTACAGTGGTTAAAGCTAAAGTATACCACAGTAATTATTACATTTATCAAATCACAAATACAATATGCTGTAGCACAATATTAGCTATACACTTATGGTTCAAAAACACTACTATAAATTACCATAGTATTTCTTCATGTGGGGTTCTACAACTTTAATTTAGGCTATATTGTAGTAAAAATTAAAGTATACTACAGTAATTATTACATTTTATTAGTTTACAGTATTAATAATATGGAATCCTATAGCACTCATTAGCAAAGGTGTTGTAAATATAAGCAATACAATTTGCTAGTGTGTGGTTCAAAACGCTGCTTAAGTACATTACCATAGTATTTCTCCATGTGTGAATGTTTGGTGTGTGTATGTGAAAGCAAAGTTTTCTACAACTTTAACTTAGTCTTAATTGTAGTAAAAATTCAAGTATTACAATTTATTAGTTAATAGTAAGGTATCTTTTTGCACTCATTAGCAAAGTGCTGAAAATACTATTGTAGCTATACACTTTGCTAGTGCCTGGTTCAAAAACGCTGCTTAATATAAATTACCGTAGTATTTCTCCATGTGTGAATGTTTGGTGTGTGTGTGTATTTGAAAGCAAAGTTTTAATTTAGGCTATATTATAGTAAAATTCAAGCACTATAGTAAATATTACATTTTATTGGTTCTTGTTAGTTAATGGTATCCTATAGCACTTATTAGAAATACTACTATTAGCTCTACACTTTGCTAGTGTATGGTTCAAAAACACTGATTAATATTAAGGTAATATTTCTGCATGTGGGGGCTGTGTATGCAGGTTGTGTTTATTTTTGTTGTGTGTATGTTAAAGCCAAGGTTACTAAAACTTTAATCAAGGCTATTTTGTAGTAAATATTCAAGTATACTTCAGTAATTATTACATTTTATCAGTTCACAGTATTAATAAGGTGTCTTGTAGCACTCATTAGTAAAGTGCTGAAAAATACTATTATAAGCTACACACTTTGCTAGTGTATGGTTCAAAAACGCTGCTTAATATAAATTACCGTAGTATTTCTCCATGTGTGGATGTTTGGTGTGTGTGTGTGTGTAAAAGTTTTCTACAACTTTAATTTAGACTATATTGTAGTAAAAACTCAAGTATACCACAGTATTTATTGCATTCGATCAGTTTACGATAGTTAATAATATGGTATCTTGTAGCACTCATTAGCACTACTACTATTAAGTTCATCATTGTTAATAATATGGTATACTGTAACACTCATTAGGAAAGTGGGGGTTGTGTGTGTGTTTGGTGTCTGTTTGAAAGCGAAATTTTCTTCAACTCTAAGATACTATATTATAGTAAAAACTAAAGTATACTATAGTATTTGTTTAATTTGATCAGTTAATAATACAGTATCCTGTAGCACTCATTAGCAAAGTGCTGTAAATACTATTGTTAGCTCTACACTTTGCTAGAGCATGCTTCAAAAACACCTGCTTAATATAAATTACCATAGTATTACTGGGTTGTGTGTATGTGTGGGTCGTGTGTATGTTTAGTGTGCGTATGTGAAGTTGTTTTCTACAACTTTAAGGTAGGCTATTAGTAAAAATCAATACTACTATAAACGTTATAGTTTATTATGTCATGATAGTTAATACTACAGTATGCTGTAGCACTTATTAGCAAAGTGTTGTAAATTCTACAAAATATACACTGTTATACACTTTAATATAGTAGTATAGCCTTGTAGTATTTAGCATAGTCTACATGTGGGGTGTCTGTATGTTTGTGTTTGGCTATTTGATGCGTGTGATGTATTATACTACAGTAGTAAAAACTAAAGTATATTTGTTACATTTGATCACTTCACATTAGTTAGCATGCTATAGTAGGCATGGGCTGGTATAAGATTCTATCGTTATGATAACCCTGCATAAAAATATCACAGTTTCACAGTGTTTTGCTCACTGCTCTAAAATATATATATTTTAAATGTCTGGGTAAAAAAACAAAAACTTTTTTTCCCCTTTGAAAACAATATATATATATTTATTGAAAGATTAATAATATTTTAGAGCCGTAAACATGCCAGGCTGAATAATTCAAAGGAATCATTTACTTCTGCTGTCTTCATTTGTTTCAAAAACACAGATTTCTTTACTATTTAAAATGGCATCTTTACATATCTTTTCTGCTGGAGATACTGTTGTCCTAAAAACAAACAAAAAATGAAAATAAAAAATCTTAAACGTACTGTACCTTAGGATTGGTATTATAGAACATTTTGGCCGTTTTTTTAAAACCATGACTTTTCCAAATCGCGCTATACCTTGAAAATGGTTATCGTCCCATGCCTGTGCTGTAGCACTCATTGGCGAAGTGTTGTAAAGACTATTATACAGTATATAGAGTATTACACATTTTACAATAGGGCTCCATGATATTGGAAATATCTAACATTGCATCTACAATTATTTTTGTTATTCTCTTATATATATATATATATATATATATATATATATATATATATATATATATATATTAGGGCTGCTCGATTATGGGAAAAATCATAATCACGATTATTTTGGTCATAATTGTAATCACGATTATTCAAAACGATTATCAGTTGAAGTCAAAATTATTCATCCTCCTGTGAATTTATTTTTATAAATAAATATTTCCCAAAGGATGTTTAACAGAGGTTTTTTTTTTTTTTTTTTTTACAGTATTTCCTATAATATTTTTTCTTCTGGAGAAAGGCTTATTTGTTTTATTTCAGCTAGAATAAAAGCTAGAATAAAAAGATAAAAGAAATCAGTTATTAGAAATAAGTTATTAAATCTGTTATGTTTAAACTGTGCTTTAAGCATCTTCACTGTATTTTTGATTTTATTATTGATTAATGATAAAAACAGTCGGCAGCAGCAGGAATACAGCACGCTGTCACTTTAAGAATAGGGCGGCTCTGAGTCTGATATGGTTTCTCTTTCTCATGTCTTTTGATTCTCAACTTGTTAGTTTATTACACAAATGAGGGTTAATATGAATAATCACTAAACATCGCGCTCTGACACAAGTGTGCATGTATTTGACCATTAAAGCGCTCACATTAAGATCGCGTTAGATGTGTGTGTGCTCTGCTATCCGAGGCTAAGCGCGGGGCGCGCGCAAACACACACACACTACCTGTCCGAGGCTGTTTTGCGCTTTTAAAAATATGAATGATGCGCATCCCGTGCTGCAAAAGTTACATTACAGCACATGCTTTTAGTCACTTTCACGTGGAACTGAGCTTTGCAGAGGCAAAGAGTTTTCCCACGTGTACAACTGGAAAGGGGGCGGGACGTGATTGAATAATCGTTTATCTCGATTAATGGTTTTTCATAATCGTTAAAAGCCAAAATCGAAATCGGATTTTCGATTAATTGCACAGCCCTAATATATATATATATATATATATATATATATATATATATATATATATATATATATATATCAATCAAAGAAGAAGTGAATGACTTTTTTTTGTCAGTTGTTGGCATGAGACATTTGCACAGTATTTAAAATGTTACAGTGCGTATACTGTCATTAATGCTCAAACATTAGTAAGTTGGTCACAACTTTCTTGTAAAGAATTTGACAATAATATTATTATATTTTATTAAATTATATGCTCCATGAGGCACCATGGTCAAGCAAAATAAAAACACAACACAGCCACCGTACTTTTACTATTATTACTTTAGTAGTATTGTGAAGTATTAAATGGATCATATTGCATTATGTGAGGTATTATAATTAATGAACGCCTCATAAATCAAATCACTTTTATTGTCACATCATCAGCAGCACGTGTGCTATTATGAGTGAAAAGCTTAGGTGCTGGCTCCAGACAGTGCAAAATACAGACAGTGGAAATACAACGACAGTGCAAATACAGACAGTGCAAAATATTAAAGTATTATAAATTGACAGCCGTACAATGAACAGGTGTCCACATAGTTGTAGGCAGTATTGTTTCAAGTATGGATTAGTTAAAGTGCAGTGCATGCTACATATTGATGGTGTGCAGTGCGGGTATGGAAGAGTCTGTGTGGGGTGTGTTAAGTGTTCATCAGCCTGATAGTCTGAGGGAAGAAGCTTTCCTTCAGCCGGCTGGTGCATGATCGGATGCTGCGGAACAGTCTGCCGGAGTGTAGCAGAGAGAAAAGTCTATGGCTTGGGTGGCTGGAGTCACTGATAATTCTCTTATTATCTCTTAATTTTATTTATATATATATATATATATATATATATATATATATATATATATATATATATATACATACATACATACATACATACATACATACATACATACATACATACATACATACATACATACATACATACATACATACATATATATATATATATATATATATATATATATATATACATACATATATATATACATACACACACATATATATATATATATATATATATATATATATATATATATATGAGCGATATAAATACAATATCACAAAATGACTTAAACATCTCTATTTGGAAAGAATTAATTTAAGTATCTTCATAAAATCTAATAAACAGTCCATTAATATAATAACGTAAAACAAGATTAATACAATAATGAAAAAGATAAATTGAAATAAACAATGCTTTATTATTTTTTGAGTCAAACAATATTCAGGTACTGTAATCAAATAATAAAAATTTAAATAATTCAATTAAATAAATCGTTTTTAAAATCTTCATGCAGTGAGAGACCTCAAAACGCATGCAAATGATAAACAATAATACAAACTCAACATTGCATATCCTGTGATGTCTATTGTGAATGATCACATTGCAATATCGATGCTGAAATTACATATTGTGCAGCCCTACTTTACAATCGCATTGTTCAAAAACTCTATATTTACTACCAGTTACTATAAAAACAATATTTTTCCATGTGGGGTGTGAGTCGAAGTTTACTTTCACTTGCCTTGAGCTCCTGCTTAATGATTCTCATTTCTCTCACAAACACGCGTGTAAAAGAGTGTGAGATTCCTCAAGCATCAGGCACATTCCTGTCTGTCAGAGCTGCGTGTTTTTCTCCAGGCGAAGTCAATCCTCCATCAGTTTAAGCTGACAGGAGCGCGTCGATCTGCAGGCCAAACAATGTTGAAGCTCAGAGCACATTTCTGTGGGCTTTTGCTAGAGTTCCATGATGATCCTGGAAAAATAAGGCTATATTGCTAATGAGTGGGCGTGGGCTGGTATGAGGTTCTGATGGTATGATAACCAAGGATAAGAACATCATGGTATTGTGATTACTGCTGTAAAATATGATCTTTGTAAATGTTTGGGGGTGAAACAATACATTTGAAACAATACCATTGAACACAATATTTATTTATTAATTTTATTTATTATTTATTTTAAGAAACATTAAAAATATTTTGGAAACAGGAAACATGTCACGCTAAACCAGGGGTCACCAATCTCTGTCCTGGAGGGCCGGTGTCCCTGCAGGGTTTAGCTCTAACTTGCCTCAACACACCTGCCTGGATGTTTCAAGTATAGCTAGCAGTGAAGGAAAGAGTTCTGGAAAATAATCCTCAAGTAAAAGTACCATTACTTGCCTATAAATGTAGTGTAAGTAGAGTAAAAATCATTAATTTTCTTCTTGTCGGCTTAGTCCCTTTATTAATCTGGGGTCGCCACAGCAGAATGAACCGCCAACTTATCCAGCAAGTTTTTACGCAGCGGATGCCCTTCCAGCCGCAACCCATCTCTGGGAAACATCCACACACACTCATACACTATGGACAATTTAGCCTACCCAATTCACCTGTAGCGCATGTCTTTGGACTGTGGAGGAAACCGGAGCACCCGGAGGAAACCCACGCGAACGGCGGGAGAACATGCAAACTCCACACAGAAACGGCAACTGAGCCGAGGCTCGAACTAGCGACCTTCTTGCTGTGAGGCGAACGTGTTACCCACTGCGCCACTGCGTCGCCCCTAGAGTAAAAATATCTGTTGTAAATATTACTCAAAGTAGGAGTAAAAAGTAGACCTTTTAAAAGTAGTCATGAGTAGTGAGTATTACGCTGTGAAAAGTAGATGCGTTTACATGTAATTTGTGGATGTGTGTAAACGTAACATTCTGTAGTGCATGTAGTTATTGCCCAGCAGGCACACAACGTCATAGGACGTTAATATTAGGTTAGATTTAGGTTGTGATGACCAAAATTCAATGTCTAGCCAGCGTCTAAAGATAACGTTATTTTGATGTCTAATAACAACATTAAATGACGTTGATATTTGGTCGGTTTTAGGTTGTTTTAGTGACCAAAATCCAACATCGAGCCAACATCTTAAACCAACATCATATTGAAGTCAAAGACTGATATTTATTCAGGTATGGCAACCAAAATCCAACATCTGATAGACGTCATAGTGGTAACGTCCACACAACCTCAAGCTGTGACATCATTAGACGTTGATATTTGGTTGGTTTTAGGTTGGACATTGATGTTGGTCTGACATTGAGTTCTGACGTTAACCCGATTTTCATTTCAATTTAATTCACCTTTATTTGTATAGTGCTTTTACAATATAAATTGTGTCAAAGCAGCTTTACATAGAAGATCATAGTAAATACCAAACAAAATGCAACATCCCCACGACATCAACGTCATGTTGATGTCCTGTGCTTGCTGGGTGTTTAAGGCCATTTGGGTCCCTATATAGTAAACATCCGCCATCTTCTCATCAGTGACATGGATCTAAACAGTCTCTGGGTCAACGTGTGTAAAGATTTTGGACATCTTCTTGGACACTTTTAAGGAATCCAAACAGTTTGCTGCATTTATAAATCACACATGTCTTGAGGTAGTTCATTATGAGGCGATATACCCTCTATGTGTGATTTGATTGGACGGGAATCACAGGACTGATTTTTCTAATTTCCATAGACAAGAAAAAATAAAGTAGTGACTGCAGAATGAAGGAAAGTAGTGGAGTAAAAGTCCTGATACTGCACTAAAAATGTACTCAAGTGAGAGTAAAAGTACACATTTTTAAAACAACTCAGTAAATTACAATTCCTGAGAAAAAGTAACTAATTACAGTAATTTGAGTATTTGTAATTAGTTATTTTACACCACTGATACCTAGTAAGATCTTGATTAGCTTGTTCAGGTGTGTTTAATTAGAGTTGGAGCTAAAATCTATAGGACACCGGCCCTCCAGGAACAAGTTTGGTGACCACTGGGCTAAACCATTAAAATCCATCATTGACTTCTGCTGTCTTCATTAGTTTCAAAAACACTGATTTTTTTATTTTTTATTTATAACCTGAGATAGCATCTTTGGAAATCTTTCTTTCCTGTGGAAAGTAAAGCCATTGCACTGTTCAGCTCTAGTCTAAAATAGTCACAAAATAATAGCATATATACCGCAGGAATGGTAAAGCAGAAAATGTTTGCGGTTTTAAAAGCTTAATTTTTCCAAACCAGGGTAAACCTTGAAATCGGTTATCATACAATGCCAACTATTGAGTATTGCAATGGCATTTTCAGAGAGAAAAGCTATTTTTATTAGCTTAAAATAAAACAATTAATGGTGGGGCAGTGGGTAGCACAATCGCCTTACAGCAAGAAGGTCACTGATTTAAGCCTCGGTTGGGTCAGTTAGCATTTCTGTGTGGAGTTTGCATGTTCTTCCATGTTCGAGTGAGTTTCCTCTGGGTGGTCCGGTTTCCCCCACAGTTCAAAGACTTGCGGTGTAGGTGAATTGGGTAAGCTAAATTGGCCATATGTGTGTGAATGAGTGTGTATGGATATTTCCCGGTGATGGATTGCAGCTAAGGGCATCCTCTGAGTAAAACACATGCTGGATAAAGTGGTGGTTCATTCCGCTGTTGCAACCCCAGATTAATAAAGGGAATAAACTGAAAAGAAAATGAATGAATGAATGAATGAAAACAACTATGTAAGGATCATACACTGTACAACCCAACAGTCAACTTTATCAAATGAAATGAGTGGAGTTAACTTAAAATTGACTGAAAGTTAATTCTACTCATTTGAAAAGAGTTTTAAACTCAGTGTTGAAGGTAATGAGTTAATTAAATACCTCATAACTTCAACTTAAATGGAGTAAGTTCACTGTCTGCTAAATGACTCATATAGATTAGTTGTTTAACTCAAATGGTTTGTAGCAATCGGTTTTCTCTAACGGTTTGAGTGGCCTTAACTTATTGAGTTTTGCAGTACTCAGTTGGTTTGAGTTCTCTTCATTTATCGGGTTTTACTGTGCTCAAATTGCTTCGTTTACTCAAATGGAGTAAGTTCACAGTACTCATTAGGATTAGTTTTTGAACTCAAACGGTTTGTAGCAATCAGTTTCCTCAAATGGTTTGAGTTACCTTAACATTTGGGGTTTTACAGTGTACTAAAATAAACCGGTTATAATGTATTATTTTACTGATCTTATAAATTTTTTTCTGATCTAAAAAAAACTGTCCAGCTGCAAACGCTTAGACACTACTAATTAATGAAAACCTGATATTCAGATTCTTATTGTCTGTTGTCGTTTTATCTTGTCTCCACTCTCGTCAATTAATATTTATTTTCAACTTCTAGCCAACTGCAGATCAGCATCCACTGGGTAGAATTATTATTTTGATGCATCCCTAAAATAAGTTAGTGAAGCTCTCTGTGCTATGGATATTAAATATACTATACAATAACAATACTATAATGTACAATAATAACAATTTATTGGTTTATTGTGCACCCCTATCTTTTACTTTAATGTCTAGTCATAATCAACACTCGAGTGTTTGGAAAACATTCTTTAATTCACTACTTACAAAACGGCTGTAGTTTAGTGTAAGAGCGTTCACATGACTAAATTCTTCTTAAATGTGTTTTAACACCCCTCCCTGCTTAAACAATTTACAATATCTTTTTGTGCTGCAACTTTTATAATATTAAAATTTGTAATTTAGGAAATTATTTTACAGTGATGAAAGTTTAACACACTACAATCATGTTGAATACACTAATATATTTAAATATAATATGTTTAAATATAAAATTTCATATATATATATATATATATATATATATATATATATATATATATATATATATATATATATATATATATATAGAGCAATATCACACAAGTAGCAGTGCGATATGGCTGTATATCGGCACTGGTTGGAGGCGTGCGTTGGCATGAGATCGCAGGCCGAGTGCCTTAGTGCCCCCACCAGTTCCGATATACAGCCATATTACACTGCTACGACTGTGATGTTGTGTTTATACAACAGTTTGACGGCATTATTGTCTATATAAAAACAAAGTCAAACATGGAGAGTCTCAGAAACCCTTTTGTATGAGGAACTACTTTCTTCCGCGTTGGATTCAAATCATAAGCTGACAGTTAAATAGCTAAGCAAGCATCTTTTAAAGATTCTAACGACACTTTAGATCTAAGAAGGAGTGCCAAGTTACTTCATAGCTCAATATGTTTGAGGTCGATATTGAGGTCTTTTTCAGCCAACCATGTCTTTAAACAATTTACGGCCCATACAGTTTGCCGCACAGTGTTGTATTCATGCCGATTTTTTTCTAAATAGTCCAAGTCTGCTGATGTAACGGCTACACTTTTTGCAGTTTTCTCCGTTGATGTCGTCTTTTTATCTTCATCTTCATCTGATGGGCTTTCATAGCTAATATCGAAGGATACACAGTGGCGTAGTGGATGGGCGCGCAGGGCACGCACCACAGGGGGGCCCCGCGTGATTAGGGGGCCCCGTGTCGTAGCGATTATCAATAATTGAAAATCCGGCAACCGCAATAATCAAACCCCTGGGAGCAACTGTGGTCAGAACCAAAGTTCACAGGTCTGTGTTCTCTGAACTCCTCTGAAATGGTGGACTACTTCATTCTGATTGCCTGCTGCCGAATCACGTCATAGCTCATTACCATAAAGATGACTTGATTTTAAGTCCTCCTCGACGCCCACACCAGAGAAGACGTGCCGCGCTGCTCCTCGCCACCGGTTCTCATTGAAAATGAATGACTTCCGGCTACTTTGACGCTCTCGCCACTTGTTTGTGAACGGTACCCCGCGTCGTCGCTCCACCCCACCCCCCTTTCCCGCTCCTTAGTTTGTTATCGCTCCTCAGTTTGTGAAGGCTTCCCCGCGTTGTCACTCCACCCCGCCCCCCTTTCCCGCTCCTCAATTTATGATCGCTTCCTCGCGTTATCACTCCACCGACTCTCCCTGTCCCCTCAGTTTGTGATCGCTCCAAATATATATATATATATATATATATATATATATATATATATATATATATAAATAAATATATATATATATATATATATATATATATATATATATATATATATATATATATATATATATATATATATATATATATATATATATATATATATATATACATACACAAATATATATATACATACACAAATATATATATATATATATATATATATATATATATATATATATATATATATATATATACACACAAATATATATATATACACAAATATATATATATATATATATATATATATATATATATATATATATATATATATATATATATATTTGTATATATATATATATATATATATATATATATATATATATATATTTGTGTATATATAAATATATATTTGTGTTTTTATTTAAAAGATACATTCATTCATTCATTCATTTATTTATACATTTATAATATATATATATATATATATATATATATATATATATATATATATATATATATATATATATATATATATATATTCTCTAATTGATGATATGTAAAAAGTGTTTAATCTTTTAGTGTTTTCTTTGTCTATCTACATTACAATATTGAGAACATTTGAATTGGAATTGTTTGAATAATTAATTTAGGATATATTGTTTTGTTTGTAAGTACTTGCATTGCTAGCATTGTGAGTAAACAATGTAATTATACAGTGTTCAGCACATATATATATACAAGTACAACCCTCTCTAATCTCTCTTTTAAATTCATATTTATAATAGGAAGCTGTGCAATATTATATTTACTGAAGCCAAATCTGGAGCTTATCTAACAAAATAACTTACGATAACGATCCAAAAACTAGTATAGCCAAATTTATATGTTATAGAAAAATATTAAATACAAATTTAAAGAAGAGGAAAAATCAAGGAAAAAAATCTAAGTAGTTTGTTGAAATTATGTAAGTTGTAATTTATTTTTGCAATATTTTGGTTAAATTTTTTTGTATTTTCTTTCATTTTCTAAATGTGTTTGGTGACTAAAATATTATTTTAATAAATATATCTGTTTAATAAATTTATTTTGTTTAAATGCACCAAAATACATTGCCTATATTCACTGAGAAATGGAGAAAAATATTCATTTTCAAAATGGGCTGTACTCAATTATACTGAGCACTGTATATAGCTTTCATATTTTACTGAAAATGAGTTTTGTTGTTTACACACAACATCTTTTTACCCATTATCATTATTATTATTTTTTATCGTGGCTATTTTACTGAGTTAAAAGATGAATTAAATCAAGGTGTAAAACACTGTTTATGACAGGTCCATAAAGATGTATGATTTCCACAGAATGGACATGCCCATCATTCATTAAATTCTGCTCATGCTTCTTCCACACAGAAATATTTCTATCTGATTTGACCAAAGCACACACACCCGCTTCAGTTTTACTCATTTCACCGTAATTCCTACCTAACCACAACTTAAATGTTGGTTTACAGAGGGTTTAGCATGCCATTTTCCGTGACTTCTAAAGTAAATAAAAGAACAATAATCAATATCAAACCCAGATATCCATTGCAGCACGATTCAACGGCTTGTTTTGTTTGACGTTTTCATCTTAAATATTAAGTTTTTTCCCTTCATATTTAAGTGAGAAGGTACCAGCTCACAGTTAGAGAGAGGGTGGTGCAAGTACTAGTAATATCCAGTCATCCAGTGCTTGTTAACTGGGGAAGTTGTCTGGACAAGCTCATGCCGGATCAAGCCGAGTCTTGCTGTTAGTGGAAATCTTAGACTTTTGAGAGACTCAAAGCTTTGACTCTAATGGATGTCAGATGAAAATGATTTCAGTCACATGTAGTTGAAATTATTAGCCCTTTTTTCTTATTCAAATATTTCCCAAATGATGTTTATCAGAGCAAGGAATTTTTCACAGTATGTCTGATAATATTTTTTCTTCTGGAGAAAGTCTTATTTGTTTTATTTCGGCTAGAATAAAAGCAGTTTTACATTTAAAAAAAAAAAAACATTTTAAGGTCAATATTATTATCCCCCTTTAGCTATATTTTTTCCAGTTGTCTACAGGGCAAACTATTGTTATACAGTGAGTTGCTTAATTACCCTAACTTGCCTAACTAACCTAGTTAAGCCTTTAAATGTTAGTTTAAGCTGAATATAGTGTCTTGAAAAATATCTAGTCATATATTAATTATTGTCAACATGGCAAAGATAAAATAAATAAGTTTTTAGAAATGAGCTGATGTGTTGAAAAAAAAATCACTCTGTTAAACCCTTAGATAAGCAGATAAGCAATATGGTGTTACTATAACTTCAATGGTAATTCTTTGGTACTTTGACATACACTACCAGTCCAATGTTAGTTTTGTAGACTGGCACTATGCATTAATTACTAATTTCTAAATAATTAAACTGCTATTTGAAGAAAACAACTTTGCATATAGCTTTGTTTTACTTAATGTTACCTAAAGTTTATGCCCTCTATATTATCATGTATAATATTTGTGTTTCTTCCGAAATCTGACAAAGTACTTTATTTAATCTTAAGTTTTATTTATTTATTCATAATTTTATTTCATGCTTACAAAATGTTTTACACTGACAAAATAAATTTTTAATTAAAAAAAAATATATGCTGTTTTATATTGGCATTGGCTTATGTTTTTATAATAATAATAATAATAGTAATAATAATAATAATAATGTAGTTAAATATCTAAATAAACTGATCATATAAAAACTAAAGAATAAGGCTGAAGAATACTTAACAATACTGTCCATTTTTTTGTAATAATTTTTTTAAATATTTATTTTTCATAAAATAAAGTATTTGTATCCTGTTATTTTTTTACAGGTTTTATTTTTGTAATTGAATTAAATTGAATTTTTAATTTTTTAATTTTTTTATTTTGTGTAATAGTGGTTTTATCAGTTCGTATCCAAAAATTATTTATTTAACATTTTTTATAATAAAAAAATGTAGTTAAATATCTAAATCATCTGATCAATTTAAACCTAAATATTAAGCTGAAGAATACCCAAAACAATACTACTGTCCAATACCTTTTTTTGTAATTTTTAAAGTATTTATTTTATAAAGTATTTTATATTGTTAGAAATTTGTTAGAAGTTTTTATTTTCTAATTTTTGAAATTTAATTTAATTTAATTTAATGTAATTTAACTTAACTTAATTATTTTATTTTATTTTTAATTTTATTTTATTATATTATATGTAATAAAAAAAACATTTATTTTATTTTATTTTATTTTATTTTATTTTACACTGTGGTGGTTTTACCATAGTGCATATCCAAAAATAATTCACTAAACATCTCCAAAAAAACAAAACAAAATGTACCATGGTGCTGTTGTATTAGTGGGCTCTGGGATGGAAAACCCGGTTTCTTTCTTCTATTTATTTCATGATTTTTGACCAGATTTCCCAACTCTCTCTTCTCTCTTATGTAACTTGTGTTTTGGCTTGAAGCACATTTTTGAGCTCAAAGTGAGGTATCTGTTCATGCTTTGCTCTGCAGACGTCTCGTGTTCAGCCAATGGGAGAGGAATCAAAAAAGAGGACGACGGCTCATTTCCAGTGAAGATTCAGGGTGCAGGCGTCGAACCCTTCGAGCTGCAGGTCAGATTTATTGCTCTTTATCACTCAATCCCTGTAGGAAATAAGTTGGTGGAACAATAGTTACACTGGAAAGCTCCAAACAATAACAACTTGAATTGGTGTAGCCTCAAATTTAGCATTCTAGATTGTGTTTAGCAATGCAAATATACTGGAACATGGCTGTCATCAGATCATGCAAATATTAATGAATGTTGGATTAAAGGTATAGTTCACCCAAAGAGTACACTATTTACTTGCCCTCAAATGATTTTAAACCTTGATGAGTTTCTTATGTTGAATACAAAAGAAGATACTTTGTAGAAAGTTGGAAACCTGTAACTATTGACTTCCACATTAGGAAAAAAATGCTATGCAAGTCGGTGGTCACCAGTTTTTAGCTTTCTTCTATAGATGTGTTCAATAGCTAAAGAGTTTATAACAGGTTTGGAACAAGTGAGGGGAGAGTAAATGATGACAGAATATTAATTTTGGGGTGAACTGTCCCTTTAATGCAATGGTTGCCAGGCTTTTTCTGCTAGGCTGCTCTTTTGTAGAGGAAAATGTTTTCAAGCCACAAACCCCACTTACATTATGATAAATAAATGAAAAAAATAAGATAAACAAAGGTGACACGATGGTGCAGTCATGTGGTAGAGGTGTATTGAGTATGCAAAAAAAATTGACCGTAGTGTATGAGTGTGTGTGTGTTGGGTTGCTGCTGGAAGGGCATCTCCTGCGTGAAACATATGCTGAATAAGTTGGCGGTTCATTCCGCTGTGGCGACCCCAGATTAATAAATGGACTAAGCCAAAAAAAAATGAATGAATGAATGAGTTTGGCTGGATTAACTAGTTAACTCTCTCCATTTCCTGATCTTTCAGAATGAAACGCTTACTTTACTACATCCAGTCAGCTTGCAGTATAAAAATCAAGCCACGCCCACTTTTTTCTCATATAATATTCCATTTTTATTCCATGTGCAGGTTCATGGGTTCTGGCTGGTCCAGGATGCCATTATGAGTGTTTTGGGCAGAGAAGAGGTGGCGCCACGCTCGTCTGTGGCTTTGGCCCTTTCAGGAGTAACTCTTGACCCCATGATGGAGCTCCAGGACATCAAAGGCTTCAAAGCTGGAGTTACTCTTCGTCTAGTGGAAGGTAAACTGGAGGAGCTCTACTTTAGTTCATTTCTAATGGGGGATATGCGCAAGGACTTTTCATTTTCAGTCAGCCAGCTCAAACGCTTCTTAAGGACTGTTATACTGTTACAAAATCGATATTGATTAAGATCTGATTTCTTTCAAAGCAACCTTCTTCACTGCCTGATTGATATACAATATATAGTGGGTCTTAGAACGTACAAGAAGCACTGCATTCATTTCCATTGTTTTGTGCCAGGTCTTTAAAATATGGAAATGTATTTTACTACAGTATTTTCAATGGAGTCTCTGCTCTCATCTGCTACTGCTGCTGACGACGCTTACATTTAGACAGTCTTTCATCTTTTTTTACGCTTGAACAACAAAATGAATATATATATATATATATATATATATATATATATATATATATATATATATATATATATAAATATATATATATATATATATATAAACACTAGGGTTTTAACACAGTTGTGTGGAGTTTAAACACAGTTCTGCTGCAATGCTGCCACTGTAAAAAATTATGGACGTAGTATCCATGACGTCACCCATCACAAATGAAGCTACAAGTGTGCATGGCCAACGGTCGCCATGTAGAACGAGGGTAACGGAAAAAGGGCAAAGAGGTGAAGTGAGCGGAGCTAGCATTTTGCTTAGACGACTTTTCTTTGGGAGAAACGCGCAATATTGCATTACCTGCACCTCATTTGTGTTCTGACCACATGTGCTTATTTGCATTACTATATTAATAAAGTGTTTAGTCTTTTAAAACACTTCTGTAAATCATTGTGTTAGTAAATGCAAGGCTGTTTATAAAAATCCAGGCATAACACTGTATGACGATCCAGATTACTTCTAGTGGCTACAGCTAATCAATCTGTCAGATTCTGGAGCGCATTGCAGGTCTAAAGAAAAATATAAGTAAATATAAGTTAAACAAAAACATTTATAGAGATGGTGTATAAGTGTATCATTTCACTCACCTAGGAAATGGAGGCCACTTGAATGGTTTGTGAGCACAATTAGGTGCACACAGCATGCCATGTCATCTGATAATTGTTGGAATAATTTACAAAAGACAACTGACTGTGTAAAGCCGCATAAAACAACACAAAAATACAGTGGCTAGAGTTCAGCGGCTAATCAGCCGGAATCAGCTGAAGTGACGTGACTGTGAGCAGCAAGACATAACTATTACTCAAGTAGTCTTGCCCTTAATTATGCAGACTTAATATAACTTAATGTAAACATTTTTTTTCTGCTGTAAAGCTGGCCATTTTAACAGTGGGGTCATAAGAAATGTGCTTTAGGATGGAGCCAGTGGAATTTTGATGAATTGCAGTTTCATTTACGTCCGTATTAGCTTCACAAGGGAGAGCGGGAAGTTGCTGCTTGACTGACACAGGCATTTGTAGCTCTGCTTTTTTTTTTTTTTTTAAAGAGCACAATCTCATTTGAATTTAAAGTGACAATCACCAAAATGGCACTATTAGGATCCTGAAAGCCTGAAAGGTTCAGTTTTTAAAGACATTAAAACATTATATGTGTGCTATTTTGAGCTGAAACTCCACATACACACTGTAGGGACATCAGAAACTTATCTTACACTTAGTGAAAAGGTGTCCCCTTTAAAATCTGAAATCTAGCTTGACCAGTTAATACTGGTAAAAATTGCTTGTTTCAAGGAATCATAAGATTGTAAATACATAAGAATCCATAAGATTGTAAACATTTATGCAAACCGTTGCATTAATTTATTTTGATCAATAATATTTTCTTTACTCTTTTAAATCATTGAATCAACTGCAAAATATGATCATAGTCTTGTAAAATGCCATGATTACCCTCAATTAAGTGTTGTTCTAAATATGCCTGACAATATTTAATTTATGCTTTATAAATATTGCCACACTGAATTACATTTTAGTAGGGGTCTAAATTTAATAGGAAAAAGTATGATTTGCTCAGGAAAAGATCAAATTAAACAGGAAACATTTTGATGTTGTTCATTGTTAGTTCATGTTAACTCATGGCGCATTGACTAATGTTAACAAGCATGACTTTGGATGTTAATAATGCATTAGTAAATATTGAACCATGATTAATTAATAAATGCTGTTCAAATATTGTTCATGTTAGTAAATACATTAACTAATGAAACTTTTTTGTAAAACATGACCAACGTTTATTCAAATAAATGTTAGTAGTTTTAATTTACGCTAACAAAAACATTGATCCAGTATCTTGCTTAACCGGGGTCATAAAATACAGGAAAGGGCGTGTACATTCATTGGTCAAAGTGTGTGAACCATGTGTTTTTTTAATGTCCTGGTCCAGCCCTTCCCCTCCACCTGCTTTTCCTTCATGACCAGACACCTCTTTCCAAAACCAGCTTGACCACCTGAAGCCAGTTTAACCAGCTGGTCGGGAGCGAGTTCTGGGTGGTCTTTCTGCCTGGCCAGGTTAAGCAGATCAACCATCTTAGAGCAGCAAATTACCAACTAGCAATAAACAGCAACCAGTCTGATCAGGTTTTAGAATAGAATAAAATAAAATAGAATAAAATAGAATAGAATAAAATAGAATAGAACAGAACAGAATAGAATAGAACAGAACAGAATAGAACAGAATAGAATAGAATAGAATAGAATAGAATAGAATAGAATAGAATAGAATAGAATACTTACAGCAGGGAAAATAAATCTTGAACACGTCACAATTTTTCTCAGAAAACATATTTCTAAAGGTGCTGTTGACTTGAAATTTTCAGCAGATGTTGGTAACAACCAAAGAGATCCAAATCTTCTTCTTCTTCTTTGGGCTTAGTCCCGTATGGTTGTGGGGTCGGCTCTTTGGAACAAGCCATTTTAGACTTGTCCATATGATAACGACATTTTTACACATTCCGGCCGGCCTGTCGTCTGGGCCTGTCACCCTCAAACACTCATACACTACGGTCAATTTAGCCTACTCAATTCACCTGCAGCATGTCTTTTGCACTGTGGGGGAAACCGGAGCACCCGGAAGGCAGGGAGAACATGCAAACTCCTCACAGAAATGCCAACTGAGCCGAGGTTCGAACCAGCGACCCAGCGACCTTCTTGCTGTGAGGCGACAGCACTACCTACTGCGCCACTGCCTCGCCCAACCACAGAAATCCAAATATGCAAAGAAAACAAATCTAATTACTTTACAAATTATGCATATTAAAATGAAATTACGCAGGGAAAAAGTATTGAACACATAAAGAAAGGGAGGTGTAGAAAGGCAAGGAAAGCCCAGACAGCAGCTGAAATCTCTCAGTAGTTCTTCAGCAACCCTCTGCCCTTCCTCAGTGTAAATGAATATCAGCTGCTTCAGTCCAACATCTGATTTAGGATTTAGGTGTTTCTACTAGGGTTCAGTTACTGCTCTCTTGTTAAAGTACTCAACAAATGGATCCCATGTGATATTAACTGAAAAAGTGCAATCCAATAATCAACAATTTTAGGACAACTCCAAAACATGTGTCCAAGCGATGCTGGAGTTTGACTGCATCTATCAGACAGTGGGTCTACAGAGGGGAACATCTTAGACAGCTTTAATTTAGACAGGTGAAGTCGGTGCAGGATCTTAAACTGTATTGAATCATGCCTGATGCACACAGAACTAGAATGAACTTGTTCTTGTGCTTCCTCCCATTGCCAACTTTCAATTTCTGCTCCAAGATCCTCTTCCCATGCCATTTTCAGATGCTCTAACGAAACATCACATTCTAACTGTGACCATTTTTGAGATTTGTTTTTAAGGTATACCTATTTTATAGGTTGTTTTCAATCACGTGGTTCTAATGACGCTCGAAATTCAGACGGAGGGCAGGAAGAAAAAACTGAATGGGAGATGTAAAGGAGTATTCTTGCAATTTATACCATATTTCAAAGGAGATATAAATAGAAAATAGCCACATATGTTGGGCATGATCTTTATATCATGAGGAGGGCAGAGTTTTCTACTGAACTCAAATATAGCTGCCTGTCATCGAGGCGTTATATACTGTATGATTATGTTACATGAAAAATACTACAGTGTTTGGTAGCATACTATAGATAATTACTTAAATTATACTGTTGTATTAATTATATTGTTGCTGTGGTATGACAAAACTAGTAATAAACAAATGATTTAGTAGGCTTCAGTTTTGTGAGGAAAGGATGGAGCGTGAGATTGACAGGCGGATTGGTTCAGCGGCAGCAGTCATGCGGTTGATGTATCAGTCCGTTGTGGTAAAGAAGGAAAGGCAAAGCTCTCGATTTACCGGTCAATCTACGTTCTTACTCTCACCTATGCTCATGACCGAAAGGACAAAATCTCAGATACAAGTGGCCGATATGAGTATCCGCGGAGTCTTAAAACCATTGAAAAAGTCTTAAATTTGATAATCTCAAATTAAGGCCTAATAGCCTTGAATTTGTTAAAGTCTTGGATTTCATTACAAAGGTCTTATTTTATTTATTTATTTTTGCCCTTCCTAGGATTAAAGTTCATACCAAAAATTACCAGTTACTAATGCAGGCTAATTATAAAAATTCATGCAGAGTAACGTTGAGTGCACCTCGCGCTCCACGTCATAGCAGACAGTGGGTTGCCATAGCTTGGCGAGGGAGATGAGCGCGAGTATTTACAATGCTCCAACTACTTAAAAACGCAGCAACTACTTTATTTGTTTATTAAAAATCAAATGTATAAAATAAAACTGACCATTTAAATAAAATGTTTTATTAAACTCAAGAGGTCACTTGTACATAATTATTCTCTCGGGTTCAAAATTTATACAGAATTTACATTTTCCCCTTCTGTCGAAATGGGTTCGAAATTGACATTGACTTTTATTTGAAATGGTATTAAAAGGGTCCTCAAAAGCCTTGAATTTCATTTGGAGGATCCCGGGGCTAGTTTATAGATAAGTTGAGGAGCTCTGTTAACCGGGAGGAGCTCAAAGTAGAGCCACTGCTTCTCCACATTGTGCAAAGTCAGCTGAGGTGGCACGAGCATCTGTTTCAGATGCCTTTTGGTTGCCTACCTAGGGTGAAGGAAGCCTCGGGGAAGACCCAGGACACGCTGGAGAAACCATGTCTCTCAGCTGGCCTGGGAACATCTTGGGCTTCCCCTGGTAGTCTGGGGTTCTCTCCTAAGACTGCCGACCCCGCGACCCGGCCCCTGAAAAGTGGATGAAAATAATTGAATGAATCTTCTTTTGTGCTCAGCAGAAGAAAGAACTCAAATGTTGAACAAGTGAGAGTAAATACACTTTCGGGTGAACTATCCCTTTAAAAATAACTGAAGTTGAGCAAAGACAAAGGAAAAAAATATATAATAGAAAAAGAAGGGTAAATAGCAAATATAATTATCGAGTTTAAAAATGCTACCATTTTAACAATAATTTCCACAGGTATCTGTTGAGGTTTAGCTGTACTTAACACAAAAGAAGATATTTTGAAGAATGCTGGTTGCTGGTACACATTGATTTCCACAGTAAAAATAAATAAATCCTATGGAAGTAAACGGGTGATATCGGGTTATAAAATATCTTCTTCTGTGCTCAACAAATGAAAGAACTCAGATTTTGAACAATTGAAGTGGGAGTAAATTCATTTTTGGGTGACCTATCCCTTAAAAAACAACTGGAGTTGAGCAAAGACAAAATAATAAAAATAGAAAAAGAAAGGTAAAATGAGCAAACATGACTATCAATTTTAAAAATGCAACCATTTTAGCAATCATTTCCACAGGGATCAGTTGGGGTTTTTAGCTGTACTGGTTTTGCAACTTCTTGATTTCACTGCAAAACCGTCTGATGGCAAACTAATGAGTCAAGTGAGTCACTTGGCCCTCATTATGAGCATTGTGGGAAAATGCACGATGTTATTGCTCATCGGATAAATCAAACGTGCACTTTCACGTTCGGTTTCAGCTGGAGAAAGGCCTGATTTCAACGTTAATAATGTGAGGTGTGTGTGTGTGTGTGTTTTATAGAGCCGTACTCTCCTCGGTCGGCACAGGCTCATCTGGCTCGTGTGCAGGAGTTGCTGAAAGCTGCCGGACCCCAAGATGCCCTACTGGAGGGCCGATCGCCTGCTGTACTGAACACACTCACACAAACGTCTGGTGAGAAAGCACTCGGAATAAATAATCCAAGGCATCTACTAAACACTGCTACTGAAATAAATGCATGTGCTAAAAAAAAAAAACGAACAAAAAAAAAAAACCCTTGAAGAATTGACTCGGAATTTGCTTGTAAATTATAGGATTAATTACACAAAAATTACAAGTTACACAATGAGATACATTTGCTTTAAAAAAAATATATATTTTGGAAAAACATTTTTAATTATTTTAACTAATTTAAATCTTTAATTTTATTATTAGTTATTAAAATTCATTTTTTTATTATTTAAATTAATTATTTTTTATTATTAATCATTAAACACATTTTTTTAATATTTAAACTAATTTAATTATTTATTTAAGTTATAAGTTATTAAACTAATTTTTTTGCCATTTAAACAATTTTTTTATTTAATTTAATTATTGACTATTAAACTCTTTTTATTATTTAAACTAATTTAATTGTTTAGTTTATTAACTATTAAGCTCATTTTTTATTTAAACTAATTATTTTATTTTTTATATAATTTATTATATTATTATATTATTTTTAATTATTCAAGCTAATTTAAATACTTTAAGTTTTAGTTGTTAAACTGATTTATTAATATTTAAACCAATTTAATCATTTAATTTAACTATTAAACTCACATTTTATTATTTACAGTAATTAAATTTTTTTATTTAATTATTAACTATCAAAATTTTTTATTGTTTAAACTAATTTAATTATTTGATATAATTATTAATTATTGAATTCATTCATTCATTTATTTTCTTGTTGGCTTAGTCCCTTTTTTAATCCGTGGTCGCCAAAGCGGAATGAACCACCAACTTATCCAGCAAGTTTTTACGCAGCGGATGCCCTTCCATCTTTGGGAAACATCCACACACACATTCACACACTCATACACCACTGACAATTTAGCCTACCCAGTTCACCTGCACCGCATGTCTCTGGACTGTGGGGGAAACTGGAGCACCCGGAGGAAACTCACGCGAACGCAGAGAGAACATGCAAACTCCACACAGAAACTCCACACAAAAACACCAACTGAGCCGAGGTTCAAACCAGCAACCCAGCGACCTTCTTGCTGTGAGGCGACAGCACTACCTACTGCGCCACTGCCTCGCCCACTTATTGAATTCATTTAATTAACTTAAACTAGTTTATATATTTGATTTAATTATTAATTTTATATATATATATATATATATATATATATATATATATATATATATATATATATATATATATATATATATATATATATATATATATATATATATATATATATACATATATATATACATATATATATACATATATATATATATATAAGTTGGTGGTTCATTCCGCTTTGGCGACCACGGATTAAAAAAGGGACTAAGCCAACAAGAAAATAAATGAATGAATGAATTCAATAATTAATAATTAAATCAAATAATTAAATTAGTTTAAACAATAAAAAATTTTGATAGTTAATAATTAAATAAAACAATTTAATTACTGTAAATAATAAAATGTGAGTTTAATAGTTAAATTAAATGATTAAATTGGTTTAAATATTAATAAATTAGTTTTATATATATATATATATATATATATATATAAGTAATTTAATTGATTTAATTCTTCTTTTTAATTATTTAAACTAATTAAAATATTTAATTTAATTATTATTAGTCTTATTTTTTAATTATTTAAACTAATTTAGTTATTTAAACTAACATTAATATAAAAGATAAATGTATCGATTTAATTTTACCCTTTATTTGATGATTTTTGTTAGCCTAATAATATTGATCTTTACACTAACCTAATATCAATAGACTAACCTAATATACTAACCAAATTTAAACGAAAAAAGTAGTGATTTAAAAATTTGCTTTGACCTTTATTTCATTGCAGACAATACAGCAAACATTATTTATAGTGTTCCTCATGATTTGTATTGCTTTTTTTCCTCAAAATAAACCCATTTTGGGGAAAAAAAGTTGGGACGAGCAATTCAGGGCAATTAATCAGATAAATTGGTTAAATGATGTGATTTGAGACAGGTGATGTCTACATAAATTTAATTATGATTTGCTCTAAAAGCAGCATCCATGAAAGGTCTAGTCCTTTATGAGCAAAGGTAGGCTGAGGATTCGCCAGTTCGTCAACAAATACGTGAGAAAATTATTGAAGTGTTTATAAACAAAGTTCCTCAAAGAAAGATAGGAAGTCATTTGGATATTTCACCTTCAATAGTGCAGAACATCATTAAAAGATTGAAGGATTCTGGAGGAATTTCAGTGCATAAAAGACAAGGGCGCAAGCCTAAGCTGAACAACCGTGAACTCCGACACTGCATCTGGCACTGCATCAAAAATCCTCATTCATCTATAAGCAATATCACTACATGGGCTCAGGAAGACTTTGGCAAACCTTTGTCAAGAACCACAATACGTATTTACATCCACAAATGCCAGTGAAAACTGTACTGTGCCAAAAGGAAGCCCTATGTTAACATGGTCCAGAAGCACCATCCGCTTCTCTGGGCTCGGAGGCATCTGGTATGGACTATCACTCAGTGCAAAGTGTACTCTGGTCAGACGAATAAATATTTCAGGTATTGTTTGGGAGAAATGGACGCCGTGTGCTTTGGATCAAAGAAGAAAAAGATCATCCAGACAATTCAAAAAGGCAGGTCATGGTGTGAGGTTGTGTCAGTGCCCTTGGCAAAAGTAACTTGCATTTCTGTGATGGCATGTTAATGCTAAAAAGAAGACCCCGTACTGTTTCCATCTTTAAGATTTGCAGGAAGAAAGGGACAAAATTACTCTTGAAATGTCTTATACCTTGGTGTCTTCAGTCTCTACATGTCCTGTAAGTGGTGTGAAAAAAGGGCAGCATTACAGAGTGGTAAACGCTTTACTGCTCCAACATTTTTTTAAATGTGTTTCAAGAACTAAAATTGGGATAAGTGTCTATTTTGAAAAAAAAAAATAATTTTAATAAATTTTAATAAATAAACATCATGAGGAACACAATAAATAATGTTTGCTGTATTGTCTGCAATGAAATACAAGTCAAAGTAAATTTAGAAGTCACTATTTTCTTTTTTTTATTTGCGATGTCCATAGTTGTAGTTTGCTGATGATCAAACTTTAATAAAAAGATTTCAAGTCTCAAGAAAATTGGTGCAAACTTGTTTTTCCAATTAATAATGATAGAGCAGTTATCTATCTATCTATCTATCTATCTATCTATCTATCTATCTATCTATCTATCTATCTATCTATCTATCTATCTATCTATTATTACTATTTTTATTTATTTATTTATAGCTTGACAAGAGCTGCCATTTTGCTGTGGTGAGATTAATGTCAGAGACAATCAACATTGCCTTTAAATAATTTAGCATGCATTAATTTTTTATGCCCATGGCAGTGAGACTATTTACATGTTTATATATGTGTATCAGAAGCCCCTCCCACTCTTCACTCAAAGAACAGACGGACCAATAGCAAAACAGAGCAGTCTACTGAAGCCCCGCCCCCTCCCACCTACATTCTGCCCGGAGTTTCAGAAGTTCCTCCTTTGACAACCCTTCTGCCCACAAACACACACAGTGAAGTATGTTAAACAAAACACACACACACACACACACACACACACACACACACACACACACACACACACACACACACACACACACACACACACACACACACACACAAACCTCTTCTGAGCTTATAATAAACTGATTCCCCTGCAGGCTCCCAGTTACCTGCTGGATCTTTCCCTCAGCTGCTGGAATCCTCCTCCTGGTTTCCGGAAACTCCAGGGCGACTTCTTTTATATCAGTGTTCACACTTTAGAGGGCAAGCAGTGTGACATCACTTCCTGCCCACGTGGATTTTACCTGAACAGGTACGAGAGTTTCATTTCAGAACTGCATTCTGCTCTATTTCTGCATTACAAAGCCATTTTATTATGATTAGTAGTGGTATGTGGTTACAAATAAAAAAAGGACTATGTTACAACATCTTTGCCGTATGTGCATTTTGATGTACTTGTAAAAAGTCCAAATTACAAAATAAAATGTCTGGATTTATTATTTTAATGTAATTAATTGGCAAAATATGCTTAATTGTTGTGGAAATAATGTTGTGATGACAGAAATGATTACAGTGCTGCAAATAGAATTTTGCGTTTATGTATGAGCTGATAAATGATGGAGACCTGTGTGTTTGTGTGGGTGTTTCAGGTCAACTCTGGACGTGTTTGATCCTCGCCCTGCTCAGTCTACTCCAGTGTGTCACTGTCTGACCGACCTGCTGTCCCACATCAGCCCACAGTTCAAACACACACTCAGCACACTGCGGCACAGGTAACACACTCGCACACTCACAAACGCATATGGGCAATATCACGCGAGTAGCAGTGCGATGTGGTTGTACATCAGCACTGGTGCAAGAAGTGTGTTTGGTCGAAGCCTTAGGCCGAGTGACTCTTAAGGAACTGTTTGAAATGGATTAATTAATCATTCGTACTGTTCAATGAAGGGGCGAAGCAGTGGCGCAGTAGGTAGTGCTGTCGCCTCACAGTAAGAAGGTCGCTGGGTCGCTGACTCGAACGCAAGTTGCAAACTCCTCATTTTTGTGAGGAGTTTGCATGTTCTCCCTGCGTTTGCGTGGGTTTCCTCCGGGTGCTCTGGTTTCCCCCACAGTCCAAAGGCATGCTGCAGGTGAATTGGGTAGGCTAAATTGTCCGTAGTGTATGAGGGTGACAGGCCCTGATGACAGGCCGGCCAGAAGGTGTAAATAAGTCGTTATCATCTAAATAGAGGACTTGTTCGAAAGAGCCGACCCCGCAACCATACGGGACTAAGGCCAAAGAAGAAGACGGTTCAATGAAGGCAAACTGTCATAGTTTATTAAGATCGCAAACACCTCACTGCACGACAGCTGCACCTTTAGCAAACCTCCTAATACCTGCAGCACGAGGACTTTATGACTGTTTATGAGCGTTAAAAGTATTTGACTGTGTGTCACTGCATATCAAACAACTTAAACAATAGAACTAAAGAAATCTTCACTGTGCTGAGCGAAAGAGCTGACTGAACAGCACATCATCGATGATGTAAGTATGCCCAGGCCCGAATGTAATGTGAGTGTGGGCCATCGGGGGAGACGGGAGGGGGGACAAACGTGCTTTGGCCTGTTTAAGGCAACTGTACATGGTGTGAGTCCGCCCTTAGTGTCCCACCAGTGACTATATATAGCCCCATCACACTGCCACGAGTGTGATATTGCATCTATACAACAGTTCGACGGAATAATCATGTTTTTAAAAAATAAAATCAAACATGGAGTCTAAAAAAAGCCTTTTGTATGAGAAACTACTTTCTTCACATCTGCAGCGGACATCAGAACAGCAGAAACCATTGCCAGTTTACGAATGTCACTTTAGAGCTAGTATTTAAATGATTATCTACCGTAATCTGTGGTGGAAAGACTACTGAAAAATCATACTCTAGTAAAAGTACCATCACTTGCCTAAAAATGTGGTGCAAGTACAGTAAAAAGTATCTGTTGTAAATATTACTCAAAGTATGAGTAAAAAGTAGCCCTTTCAAAAGTACTCAAGAGTAGTGAGTATTACGCTGTACAAAACTGATGCATTTACATGTAATTTGTGCATGTGTGCCCAAACACGTGTCCGGGTGAAAAGGAGGTTAGGAGGTAACTGTTTAGGTAGCTAGCTTGAAACCAGTGGTGCTGTCGGTAAGAACAGGTCCAGTCTAGTCACTCCATTTAGTTGTGTTTATTAGCATCGACAAGGATTTGTTCTCGGAAAGGCATGTATGTGTGTGTATGTGTGTGTCTGTGTCGGTGAGTGTGTGTGTGGTTTTCTGCAAGGAAATAGCAGAAATACAATGTGTCAATAATCAGTAAGGAAATAACAGAAATACAATGATTCAGTCTACCAACAAAGTACATATCTAAACAGAAAATATAGTAAACATGAAACATACGAGCACTTAAGTAAACTTAAATCATACAAAAGCCACTTACATGGTCAAATACGCACGCAGGAAAACAAAGGAAATCAAATTCAGTCCTCTGCACAGTTCAGCCATGTGCTGCCAGAAAATAGCAAACTGTGGGCACAGGTGCAGTTAATAAAGCCCTTGAGGCAGTCCTGATTGGCCAGAGATTGATTGAGGAGATTGGAGTGTTCCATAATCTGAGCAGGGGTGTGACACTATGAGTTTGCTGTTTAGGAACAAAACTTCTTAACACCAGGGCCCGGTTTTTCAAAAGGTTTAATCCGGATAAAATTGATTCGGATTTAGTAATCCTGTTTTTGCTCTCAGTGATCACGTAATCCAGCTTACTTTTTGAGCCAGTTTTTCAAAGCAACATTGGATTGGATCAATCTGATCCGGATAGGAACTTTTCAGGATCACTAAATCTGGATTATCAGTGCTCAATCACAATGTAGATGGATAGATAGGCCTATGTAAACAGCAACAAGTAGAATAGCCAGTGTGGGGTCAATATAACTTTATTTTTATTTAAAATGAAAACACACACATTTAAAAAAACAAACAAAAAAAAACTAAAAACAATAAAACCCCCACCTCATCCTCTTCCAGCAGTCCGCTCATCTGAGACCTACAACACAAACACTGTACATTGAGGATATTTATAGGTTTCAAATATAGATGTAAATAAAAAAAAGACCTAATGTCAAAAACTCCACAATAAGTTCAGACTTCCTCATCTGATGTGGAGAGACCAGCTTACTGAGCAAAGCCTTTAGGAGGCGAATCTCAAGTCTGGTCTTGGTTTGCTGCAGTTTGGTCAGAGTCAGTTCCAACATAAAATTATTTAATACATTTTTTAAGTTTCCATTAAATTTTGGGCATGAAATCCACACTAAATCCACCCTTCTGATGAGATCAGTTTAATCCAGGTTTTTTGGATCAAAGTGATCCAAATCCTACAAAAAAGGTCTGAAAAACCCAAAGTAAAGGTTTGATCCGGATCAAAACCAAGATTAGATTACGTGATCTAATCCAATTTGGTAATCCGTTTTTTCTTTTGAAAAACCCATTTTCAAGATTTGATCCAATCCCTTATCCAAAATCCTAGTGGATTAATTTTGAAAAACCGGGCCCGGGGGTGCCCAAACTTGGTCCTGAAGGGCCGTGGTCCTGCAGATTTTAGCTCCAACTTGCCTCAACACATCTGCAAGGATTTTTCTAGAAAGCCTTGTAAAAGCTTGATTAGCTAACCCAGGTGTGGTTGGAACTAAACTTTGCAGGACATCGGCCGTCCAGGACTATGTTGAAACAGCCCTGGTGTAAACGTAACATTCTGTAGTGCATCTAGTTTTTGCCAAGCAGGCACACAACATCATAAGACGTTAATACTAGCTTATATTTAGATTGTGATTTCAGGTGATCAAAATTCAATGTCTAGCCAGTGTAAAGACAATGTTATTTTGATGTCAAATAATGATGTCAAATGATGTTGATGTTTGGTCGATTTAAGGTTGTTAGAAAGTGACCAAAATGTCGAGCCAACATCTTAAATTAACATCATATTGACATCAAATACTGACATTTATTCATCAGGTATGGCAACCAAAATCCAACATCTGATAGACGTCATATCGGTATCACACAACATCAGGCAGTTACATCCTTAGATGTTGATATTTTGTTGGTTTTAGGTTGGTTTCGGCCTGGTGTTGAGTTCTGAGGTCAACATGATTTTCATTTCCAAACAAAATGCAATGTCCCCATAACGTTAGGATACAACGTCAATCTGACGCCATGTTGACGTCTTGTGCCTGCTGGCTGTTTAAGGCCGTTTTAGTCATTCGACAGTAAACATCCGCCATCTTCTCATCAGTGACATGCATCTAAACAGTCTCTAGGTCAATGCATGTAAAGATTTTGGACATCTTCTTGGACACTTTTAAGACTTCCAAACAGTTTGCTGCAATTATAAAGCACACATGTCTTGAGGTAGTTCATTATGGGGTGATTTACCTTCTGTGTGTGATTTGATTAGACGGGAATCACAGGACTGACTTTTCTAATCCCCATATACAAGAAAAAAAAAAGTAGTGACTGCAGGTTGAAGCAAAGTAGTAGAGTAAAAGTACTGATACTGCACTAAAAATGTACTCAAGGGTAAGTAAAAGTACACATTTTTAAAACTACTTGGTAAATTACAATCCCTAAGAAAAACTACTCTATTAACTTACTCTATTAACAGTATTTGTAATTAGTTACTTTATACCACTGACCGTTATGTCTAAAGTGCTGACAAAACAGGTGATTTTGCTCACATTTTAAGATTATAAGGCTTGTTACGCACCGTCTAGGGACGGTGCACAACATGAAAGACAGGACAACGGAAATGAAGTCAAAGATTTATTGGGATTTGAATTCAGGAGCTGACAAGTCCAAAATAACAAACAAAAATTACTTTATGTTAAATCTCTTAGGGTGCTTTCACACTTACACTTTTGTTTCGGAACGTGTCTCGTTTGCACAGTTAGCGCGGTTCGTTTGGCATATGTGAACAGGGCAATCGTGCTCTGTTCCACGCCAAAGTAATCGCTCCGAGATCACTTGAATGAGGTGGTCTCGGCTCGATTGAAACGAACCCTGGAGCGGTTCGATTGCAGTGAGAAAGTGATCCGATCCGAGTACGGTTACATCACAGTGTTTTATGGATATGTAATAGGCATACAGCTATATGAAGAGAGAATTATGAGTATGGCGGGAAGTTTGGCGAGTCTCCGCATGCCTGCAAACGAGTGATGATCTCCCGGTAATCTCGCGTCTCCCTTCCGGGTCTTAAATAGGCATCGTCGCGCACCCTTCTCACCCCTCCCCACCGCGTCTCTCCTCAGACACGTCACACGCGCACCTTGTCAATCACCATCAAACCATCACCTTTCCTGACAACTTAGCGGGACGCTGCAAAATAAACCCTGACACTCTGACCAATGTAAGGAGAGTTTACTCGCACGTGACTTGTTTTAGCTCTTTTGGTCCGATTAGAGACTTTGCAGTGTGAAAGCAAACCACTCCAAGAGCAAAGAGCAACAATGTAACAATTGTAATCTCTGTTTCAGAACAACTGAATCGATTCACAGGTGTGAAAGCACCCTAACTTACCTGATCAAAAATAGCCGGTGGAACAAAGTATCATAAACAAAGCAAACCCTACAACAAACAGTACTCATAATTCTCATTAGAATCTCAGTAGTCACACAAAACAAACACTGATCACAAATCTCAATTCCCAGTCTTAACACATCCAAAAACTCTGCACTATACCACATAAAAAAGTCTCAACAAACAAAAGCAAGTGACCAAAAACAAGATGGCTGCCAAGGAAGTAGTGTCATGGCTTTTTGAAACACTGTAGGCCAATCAGGAACAAGCAAGCTGGAAGTGGCCAATTAGATGTGTTCTAAGCCAAACAGAAAAAAAAACAGGTGAGACAGGACAAACATAGGATTGTAACAGGCTGAACAGCATGAAATGCCATCAGTCTACATAGATTTCTCAGTATTTCTCTGTTACAGTTGGTAGATCACAATAATTAAGCCCAAAAAGGCCAGAGCACTGCAAATACTACCAGTTTCTGTGGTATAAATACAGCACTACAAAAGACAAGAGAGATCAACTCAGAATGTCACTTACCTGATTTATAATGATTTGATCAGCTAGAGTTTGATATTTAAGATGAGAAAATGCTGTTTTTCTTACCTAAGGACTTATAATGCGGTTTCTGTTGCCATCTTGAGGCAGAACGTCAACCATCACTTTCTTTGGTCTGCTCAGGCTGATGGTGGCTGATACACTAAATCTGATGCTCCGAAATTATAAATATTTTAAAATGAGCACTATCCTTATAAATAAACTGCATAGTTGCAATCTAAACAACTACATTCTTGACTGAAAAAGCCTTAAAAGTATATTATGTTGTCCAACAGCTGCAATATTTGTCAAACTGTAGAGCGTCCTCTACTTGTCAGTGTATGTGGGTGGAGTAATACACAAGGGTGAAGGGTTAAGAGGCTGGACCAGTGCTTTTACTGGCAGAATATTGCATGGCTATCAGCCAATCAGATTCAAGAACCAGACAGAACTATTGTATACAGGGTTTACAGGGACATTCCAAAGACATAATGTTCCCAACGGGGTATATGCCAAGCATGCTAATAGGACTTTTAATTTGCCAGTAACCTGGGTTAAGCGCTTCCGGCAAATTGAATGCCAATGCAAAATTTGGTGCGTTTAAGGTCTGTCTTCTTTAAAAATCAGCGATCTCCACTAGCTGAGTTATATCTGATTTAAAGTGGTTCTCAGATTGTACAAGAAACACTGCATTAAATTACATTCATATCTTTATAATATGAGCATTTATTTTACCCCAGTATATTCAATGGAGCTTCTGCGTTAGCCAGCCGATTCTGACGGGCACGTGCGAGTAAACAGCTTTTTGTCTCGTTTTACGCTTGAGCAACTAAATAAATGCTAAAGTTTATTTAACTGAATGTATTTTAATGACATTACAACATCGATGCTGTATAAGTAACCGTATAAAATGGGAAAAAGTTCACAATAACAGATCACCAGAAGTGTATCAGCATGAGCAAAAATTTGAATGTCAAAAGACGCCTTGTCATTGTTCTCCATGTCATTATACAACTTTGCGACTCTGTTAAACACATGATGCCCAAAGCATCCTTAAAGACACATCACAGCCTGGGAATGGTATGTTTGAAATGTTATCATCATGGAGACTATACATGACAATCAGAGCCAGGAAAAAAAACAAATGTTCAGCAATCAAAAAACACTGTCTTCATGAGTGCAGTTTTTTTAGTATTATTTTTCATGAGTTTTCATTTGAACATATGTATGACTGCTGCAATTGGACTGGTTGGCACTTTAAAATAACATTGTGCATGCAAATTTGTACACTGACAATAAACTTTTTTTTTTTGTAATAAACCTGTACACTCGCACACCTCTCATGTGTGTGTGTGTGTGTGTGTGTGTGTGTGTGTGCGCGCGCGCGCGTGTATGTATATGTGTGTATGTGTATGTGTGTATGTTGACTAAGTGTCTCTGTGCACACAGGCCGTCACTGCCGGTGGAGGAGTCTCTGCCCACACCATACCGCACACTCAGCTGGCTGGGCTTCTCCTCGCCTCACTCACACAAATCCAGCTTCAGCGGCCGACTAGGTCTCGACCAGGACCTCAACTCCCAGGTACACACAGACACACATACACACACACACACACACACAAACAAAGTGTCAATGAATCCTTAAAGACTCTTAAACTCTGTAGTATAAAAATAAGTCTTTAATTACACTTAAATCTGCATTTCAAAAGTCTTAAAATGCAATCAAATGCCCTGTGAAGATGATTTTGTGTCCATTTTGAAATCTGCTTTAATTCTCTGTCTGTTTGTCAGAGTGGAATAAGCGGAACTCAATAAAGTACACGCTCACAAGGATTTTGCTTACGCAAGGCCTGACCAGTCATTCTGCTGCATCCCAATTATTAATATTATCAGTGCTGAGCAAAGATTAAGCGTGATTAATTGCATTAAAAATGTAAAGTTTGTTTTGACAACATATATACAAGTATATGTATGTATTATATATATTTATTATGTACATGGGATACATATACACACATACATAGAAACAAAACTATACAAAACAATTTTGTTACATAAATATTTCAATTTACAGCGCATCCGGAAAGTATTGATAGCGCTTCACATTTTCCACATTTGTTTATGTTACTGTCTTATTTGAAAATGGATTAAATTAATTTATTTCCTCTGAATTCTACACACAACACCCCATAATGACAATGTGAAAAAAAGTTTTTTAAATTTATTAAAAAAATAAAATAAAATCTGAAGAATCACATGTACATCAGTATTCACAGCCTTTACAGTGAAGCTGTAAATTGAGTTCAGGTACATTCTGTTTCCACTGATCATTCTTGAGATGTTTCAGCAGCTTCAATGGAGTTCATCTGTGGTCAATTCAGTTGATTAGGCATGATTTGAAAAGGCATGGACCTGTCTATATAAGCTCCCAGGGTTGACAGTGCATGTCAAAGCACAAACCAAGCATGAAGACAAAGGAATTATATGTAGACCTCCAAGACAGGATTGGACATCTAAGCTGAGTGATTGGGGGAGAATAGCCTTAGTCAGGAAGGTGATCAATAACCTGATGGTCACTCTGTCTGAGCTCCAGCGTTCTTCTGTGGAGAGGAGGAGAACCTTACAGAAGGACAACAATCTGTGCAGCAATCTACCAATCAGGCCTGTATGGTAGAGTGGCCAGACAGAAGCCAGTCCCCGCCTGGAATTTGCCAAAAGGCATCAGAAGTCTCAGACCATAAGAAACTAAATTCTCTGCTCTGATGAGACTAAAATTGAACTCTTTAGAGTAAATACCAGGTGTTAGTTTGGCAACTTCTGATAAATCAATGACTAAGCTGAAGGAAAAGTAATGAATGAATGTAATATTGAAATGGTTTTAGGCTCCTGACTGGAATAAGGAACTTCAAGCAGCCAGAGATCTTCCTCAGAGGAGTCTGGAGGAGAGACTTACGAGGGATCGAGCATTACTGCAGGTCTAACAACACACACATTCAATAAACAGGCTTCAGACGTGATCAAATAAAAATGGGTTCAACCAGTTTTTTAAAATAAATTACAATTGATTTTATATTTATTATAGCTTTATATTTATGTTCAACATTTATATTTATTGACATTTTTAAAATAGTTTAAATGTATATATATTTTTTATTGCATTGCATTTAATAGTTTTTTTTCATTGAATCTAATTGTAATTTGCTCTGCTTGTAAAGCCCTAGTTTGTAAGTATTTTTACGCCATCTCTCATCTTATGGTGCAGGTAAACGGTGCTTTTGTGTGGGCTGTAGCTCAGGCAGCAGAGAAGGTGATTGATGGTTTTGTGGACCCAGTGAACGGCTCTCAGGAGGACCCAGCGTTCCTGTGTGGTGGTGTGTTCATGAGTATGCCTGTGCACAGAGAAGAGTGGTTGGGTGGAGAGCGAGGACACAGAGCTGCTCAGCGTCTCGAGCTGCGATGTGTTCAGGTAGAGTTGTGCAACATGACGGGATCAGATTGTGAACCTTTAAAATATCACTTTAAAATATCATTTTTTTTAAAAATATTGTTGTATTGTGCAAACTTTTGCTTCCTTTGTTTGTTTGCTTTTTTGTTTCATTTGTTTTGTTTGTTTCCTTTGTTTTTATTTGTTTAGTTTAAATGTTTTGTTTGTTTCCTTTGTTTTTATTTGTTTAGTTTAAATGTTTTGTTTCCTTTAGTTTGTTTTGTTTCATTTGTTTTGTTTGTTTCCTTTGTTTTTATTTGTTTAGTTTAAATGTTTTGTTTCCTTTTGTTTGTTTTGTTTCATTTGTTTGTTTCTTTCCTTTTTTGTTTTTGTTCATGTTGTTTCATTTGTGTATTTGTTTTCTTTGTTGGTTTTTGTTCATTTTGGTTTGTTGTTTATTTTATTTCGTTTATTTGTTTTTTTTTTTGTTTGTTTGTTTCTTTTGTTGGTTTTTGTTTAGTTTGTTTAGTTTGTTTATTTGTTTCAATTGTTTTGTTTTTGTTCCTTTTTGTTTGTTTTGTTTTTGTTTGTTTATTTTTCTTTGTTTGTTTTTGTTTATTTTGTTTCATTTGTTTATTTATTTTCTTTGTTGGTTTTTGTTTATTTTGTTTTGTTTAATTTGTTTTGCTTGTTGTTTTGTTTCATTTGTTTTGTTTGTTTCTTTCCTTTGTTTTTGTTCAATTTGTTTCATTTTTTTATTTGTTTTTTTGTTGGTTTTTGTTAATTTTGTTTTGTTTTATTTGTTTTGTTTCGTTTTGTTTTTGTTTTGCTTGTTGTTTATTTTATATAGTGAGTTTTTTGTTTCATTTGTTTTGTTTGTTTGTTGCTTTTTTTCCCTTTGTTTTTGTTTTGTTACATTTTGTTTTGTTTGTTGTTTATTTGTTTTGTTTGTTTTGCCTAATTTGTTTTGTTTGTTTTTTGTTTTGTTCGGTTTTGGTTTTGTCTGTTTATTTGTTTCCTTTGTTGTTTATTTATTTATTTAGATTTTCCATTTGTGTTTGTTTCATTTTTTTGTTTTGTTTTTCTTAGTTTTTTTATTTTGGTTTTTGTTTTCTTAATTTATTTCAATTTAATTTAGTTTGTAAAATATGTTTATTCATTTATTATTTTTTTTAAATTTAGTTAGTTATTTTGTAATTAGTCAGATTTTTTATATAATTTATTTATAAGCTGTTTAATTTTATTTATCTTTTTTTTTTCTTATTTATGAATTTATGTATAAATGGGAACATTAGCTTGGCTGTATTGTGGTTCAGCAATTAGAAAAGTTTCTTAAAAACCATCAAGATATGATTTCGTTTTTTTCTTATGTTTCAGGCTTACAGTGACCTGGACGCAGACCTCCAGAAATTGCACACAATCCCCACCGCTTTAGCAGAATATCGTGGGGTTCGTTTGTCTGCACAGGGCCTGGCACCTGGTCTTCAGGGTCCCGAGACAGCTGAAGTCCCCAATGGCCTTTTATACGGCTTCACCGCTGGGCCGCTGGAGAATCCATCCAGACGCAAACTCCTGGAGCTCCTAGCTCAGTCGGCAAAGGCTCTTTCTCTGCAGAGACATGCAGTTGTGGGTTCGACAGGTCATCAGCTGCCTCTTTTCACCTCTGTTGATGCGCAAGGGATTCTAGGGGCCGACGGCCGCTATTACCTGCTGGATGTGTATCGCACTATGCCTGCTGATGCGAACTTTCAAGTGGAAGATGGAGGAGAAGCTGATACCAAAGAGAAGAGTTTTCCAAGACGCTACCCTCACGTTTTGTGTCGTTTACGGCCAGAGCTTGTGAAGGCATTCATTCAACACAAGTGAGTTTTTTTAAACATATATACAGTTAAAGTAAAAATTATTCGCCCTCCTGCAAATTTTTTTCTTTTTCAAATATTTTCCAAATTAAGTTTAACAGAGCAAGGAATTTTTCACAGTATTTCCTATAATATTTTTTCTTCTGGAGAAAGTCTTATTTGATTTATTTCACCTACAAAAACTATTTATATAAAAAAAAATTTCAAAGGTCAATATTATTAGCACCCTTGTGCAATATATTTTTCAATTGTTTACAGAACAAACTATTATGTTTAGAAATGTGTTAAATAAAAATGATGCAAACAGAAATTGGGGGGAAGATATTTTAGTTAGAAAAATATTTTAGTTTTCAACTGTAAATAATTTATGCATTGGTCAATCTTACTGATAGACACATCATATATTAAGCCAGTGACTGAGTTTAAGTTTTTTTTGTAGGGATGCTAAAACAAAATAAAATTAAATGTCTTTTTTTATGAGGGTGTATATTGTTAACTAAAAGAGTTAGGACTTTTTTATTGATTTTTAAAAAAGGCTAAAATAAAATAAAATATAAATATTTGCTTAAAAATGTAGCTAATTTTTATATTATTTGTTGAGATATGCAAAAGCTATGTTACATAACACTAAATAAAATTACTGTAAATAAAAAGTAAAGCTGAACTAAAAGTAAAACCTGAAAATATTTCAAAATAAATAAATAAATTGAATTGAAAAAATAAAAATAAGCAAAAAAGAAGCACATAAAAGAGTTACTAAGAAAACTGTAAACAATTCTAATGGATAAAATAACTTTGAATAATATAAACAGAGACTAAAAGTAACATTTTTAAGGAAATTAATCTTAAATAATATTTCAAAATAATCTAAAATGCTTAAAAATGAAAATAGCAGATAATAAAAGTACTAAAAATATAAGGTAAAGAAATATTACATGTGAACATGTAAATTTTTTACTTTCTTAGCTTATACTCTTCACATTTAATTTTGAAACCATATTATTAATATTTAATATTATTAATATTATTCTTAACTTTTAATACATGTGCATTTTATTGTTCCTTTTTGGTGTAGAATTTATTATATACTATATATATTATTGTATATATAAATATATATATATATTATTTTTGTTAGTTCATCTCTGTTATTTACTTTTTTGTTTATCCTTTTTATTATTAGTATTATTGTTGGCATTATTATTATGAATATTATTTTTATTTACCAACCTCCTGTATTGTTGTGCTCTGTTTATTACATCTCTTTTTGTTATGCGCAATGTGGTATGCTGATCGTCTACATTCATTCATTTATTAATTAATTTTTCTTCGGCTTAGTCCCTTTATTCATCAGGGGTCTCCATAGTGGAATGAACCGCCAACTATTCCATCATATGTTTTACACAGCGGATACCCTTACCCTCGGGTCTTATGAACGTGATTTGCCTATATATTTCAGACATGCTCAGTTCACGCAGCGAGTGAAGGCTCACTTGGAGGAGAACGGAGGACTGGAAGACGGCATGCAAACTGGTCAGAAGGAAAAACACATCTTTGTTTTTTTATTGTGGAATATTAAGTGTCTGAGGTGAGCTTTTTGTAACAGGAAAGCTCATATGTGTGTATTTGTGCGTCATCAGATGATTCTCACAGCATCGATGCAGTAAGAAAAGCCTGCAAAGACGTGGGATCTGTCAGTGACATCATCTTTGAGATGCGTTTCAACCCCAATGTCTTTTCTCCAGGTCAGGAAAAGCTCCAAAATCACTTTACAAGCTCTGTTCTCTAATTGTCCTTGTTGTACGCTGTATATTTAAGCAGGATTCCTTTAAATGATAAAATTTAAGTGAATATGAATATGCTTGGTCATAATTTACATATTATTTAAGTATGAATGCATGAGATTGTCATTGTTGGGTGAGTTACTTAAAAAAAAAAAGAAAGTAATTAATTGCTTATTGATAATTAGATTTAAATTGTATTTAGTTTAAGGTTTATTTGAATTATTGCAGAAATTACATCTGTATACATCAATGCAAAATACAAAACAAAAGCTAAATAAAAGTAAATCTAAGTACAAAGTTACACAAATAATCATGCAAAAACATAATTTTTACATCATACACAACCAGCACCTCCACATTAACCTCTTAAAGCAGAGGTCTCAAATGCAAGTTGGCGGAGGGCCATATCAGTGACTGACAATTCATAGGAGGGCCGTTTAACCATTCAAGCACAAGAAAAAAGTGGAAACCTGATGTAATTGATGCACTCAGACATACTTCCCCAGAGTATATGCAGTCAAATCTTTGGTCTCATTTTATATTAAGTGGCCTTTACTAATAAGTACTTACACAGGAGTTAATAGTTTGTTACAATGTACTTATTGTGTAAGTACATGTATTTACTATGTACTTATGCTTGATTAAATACATGTATGTAAGTACATCTGTATTTAATTTTTGTAATTACATTTGTAAATACACTGTTGACCATCCCTTACACCTTAACCCACCCTTAAACCTACCCATACCACCAAACCTGTTCATAACCCATTCTCTATCCCAACTAAAAGCACCACAAGGGTTCTCAAATACATTATAAACACAGGAAGTACATTGTATTTATTTTTTAATGTAAGTACATAGTAGTTAAGGCCACTTAATATAAAGTGGGACCAAATCTTTTTGTTTCTAATTGTACATATTGAAAGGGTAGTTTAAAATGTTATGAAAATACTACAATTCGAGGAGTAGCACAACTACTACTCTATTGAACAATGTAGAAAAAAGGCGTCGCAGGTTTAAAGGTCTATCGGAGTAAACTACTGACTTAATTATTATTATTTTTTATTTATTTGTCTTATATTTAATTTGTTTATTAGAGTTCATTCCGATTGACAATTGAAG